>NC_054702.1:46181356-46481356 GCF_016097555.1 Gigantopelta aegis
TTAAATCTCTTAAATGAAACGTGACCCCCCATTTTCTTGCAGCTAGATTAGATGTGAGGTGCCACACTTTCTATTGCTGTACTTCCTGGGTGTGTTGAAACGCTGCTTATATCAGTTTTATTAGTAAACGTTAACATTACCGGCAATAGGAATTGATTTGGTCTAATGGAACCTATAGTGACACCCTTGGAACCAAGGAAAATGTCCGGTATGAAGGGATATCCAATTTATAGAGAGATTCTCTTTTGTACTGATATTTTAAAAGGTACCGTGAAAAATGTCCTGTTTTGAGACAGAATTCCGGTATACAGAGGGTCCGGTTTTGAGAGGTTTCACTGTACGTGTATCCAAGTAAATTCCTCACATGATGTTCACTAACAACATAGCCGCTATCCTAGAAGAATAATTCAGTCCGAGAGGTATACCTATAGTCCGTCCCATCCTCTTAATAAAATGTTTTGTTTTGTTTTTTGTAAATAAATTTCAGTTTGGTTTCACGTTAAAGTGTTTTGGAAATAAATTGTAAAAAAACATCTATTTCTGTATTCAATTGAGAAAACAATCGGCTCAGAAATCAATAACTTGTAGTCATTTCCATAGCATGAAAAAAGGTGTTCCCAGTGGAACGGACTATACAATATCATGATTGAACATCAATCAATTTCAATTAGGAAAGGAAAGGAATGTTAGTTTAACGACACCTCAGCACATTTGTAAACTACAGATGTTTGGTGTCTAACATATGATTATTTGGACGTTTTGGTCGAAAGAGAGGAAACCTGTTCCAGCTACATAGACTACCCCTAACTACAAAGCATCATGCGGATCTTTTATTTGCAATTTCCCATAGTTAGGAATGTACATTCCACGGTCTTTGGTGTAACAGTCTTGGGGCACTGGTTGTGAAGGGCATCCCTCCACTTAATAGAGGTCATTAAATTCTACTATTTGTTAGAGATGACGAACTGGTAATAAGGATAGTAACACTGACATGTTCACATATAACATATCAAACACCTGACATATAAAAACAATCGCTGAAAGAATAGTAACTTCGTCATTAAATATGGACTTTCCTGATAAAACACCAACCAGCGTAAGTACCCTGATAAAACACCAACCAGCTGTAAGTACCCTGATAAAACACCAACCAGCTGTAAGTACCCTGATAAAACACCAACCAGCTGTACGTACCCTGATAAAACACCAACCAGCTGTAAGTACCCTGATAAAACACCAACCAGCTGTAAGTACCCTGATAAAACACCAACCAGCTGTAAGTACCCTGATAAAACACCAACCAGCTGTACGTACCCTGATAAAACACCAACCAGCTGTACGTACCCTGATAAAACACCAACCAGCTGTACGTACCCTGATAAAACACCAACCAGCTGTAAGTACCCTGATAAAACACCAACCAGCTGTAAGTACCCTGATAAAACACCAACCAGCTGTAAGTACCCTGATAAAACACCAACCAGCTGTACGTACCCTGATAAAACACCAACCAGCTGTACGTACCCTGATAAAACACCAACCAGCTGTAAGTACCCTGATAAAACACCAACCAGCTGTAAGTACCCTGATAAAACACCAACCAGCGTTAAGTACCCTGATAAAACACCAACCAGCTGTACGTACCCTGATAAAACACCAACCAGCTGTAAGTACCCTGATAAAACACCAACCAGCTGTAAGTATCCTGATAGTCAGGAGGCAGAATCCAAACAGTGCATTAATCAGTGACCCTGGAAGCTGGAAACTGGAAATATCCATTCTAGGGTCCCCATAGAGTTTCAGTAGGCCTGTCTCCAGGCTGACATTTTCCAACTTTCGCAGCCATCTTGGATTTCAAAATGGCCACTTCAAACTTACTTCCCTTAATATCTCCACTCCACAATTGATGTAAAAGTGGCACCAGTATTTCATTCAACAGTAACAGCGGATATGTTCATCCCAGACAGACAATTGGCCATTGAAGCAGAAGCTAAAGATATGGCCTGGGTTGTATGCAGACTGGGAGACAAGGCGCCAATACCACTTTGGAGTGGTTTCAATTCTAAAACTGGATCAACCGAACCAGATACAACAATTGTAAGTAGCCTGCCGATCATAAATGCACCAGCACATGACTTCGACACAATCTGGACTGTTATGCAACGATGTCTGGACATGACTCGGAGTATGGGACAGCACTACTCTGTAATAATATTTGATGAACAACTATATTGTAAAGCAAAACTGCTGCAATGGAACAACAGTCATCATTTTGAATCTGAAGTTATCATGCTTGGAGGATTCCACACCCAGCTGAATTTTGAAAAGGTCATTGGTCAGCATATGGCTTCGTCCGGTCTTGAAGACATATGGATAGAAAGTGGTGTATTTGGCATCAACACATCTGAGAACATCATGAAAGGCAAAATGTGGAACCGTGTCTTTCGTGCACACAAGCTAACATTTGAAGCACTGTGGATCACATTGTGGCCAAAGTTCCTAACATGGGCAAATGAATCAGACAATAACATCGACACAGAGCTAATACAGAGGTTGTCAGATCAGTACTGAGGGGTACACGTTCAGACGACATGCAGGCTGTTGTTGATCTCGAGGAACTCAACACAAAGTGTAAAGAATTTAGTAAACTGGTCAGGAAGTTTGACAATGACAATTCTGAGAACCCAACCATTTTATTTTGGAGACAATACATGGAACTTGTCTCTATATTACTCCGATTTACACGTGCTGTTAGAGTTGGAGACAACATGCTTTACCAGGAATTATGTGCTGTACCTCTATCTCTTACAAATGCAGATGGTACGTTATGGTAAACGAGCAAGTCCCAATTGATGGATATCCTGACATTCGGAGATTTTGCTGAAACCTTCTTGAATTATATCCGGTCACAAGGAAGGGGTTCCAGTAGATTGAATCTTGTGTTTGATCGATATGAAGAAAACTCTTATCAAAAGTGGCACACGTGATCATCGGTGCAGTAGTATCAAGACTATCAGACGATTGATATCTGATAGGGATGTGAAACTTCCGAGCAACTGGAAAGGGTTCATTTCCCTTGCAGAAAACAAGGCTAGTCTTGCTAGTTTTGTTTCTGAAGTATTGGTGACTGGAGATTTTGGTGACAGAGAAATTGTGGTCAGTGGTGGATTCGAAAAACCATAACAATGTACACGAACATTTGCCGTGATATAACATGCCTGTGTGAACATCATGAAGAAGCTGACATTCGAATTGTATTACATGTTGCAGATGCAAAGAAACAAGGCTATGAAAGGACCATTATTTACTGCAGGGATACAGATGTATTAATAATGTTGATTTTGTGTTCACGTGACTTGACTGATGAAATCTGGATGAAGGCTGGAACAGCTAAATCACTACGAATAATTTGAGTTCATGGTGTAGAATTAGCCGAGGACTCACGCAGAGGATTGTTGGCCTTTCATCCAATATCGAGAACGGACACTACAAGCCAGTTTGCTGGAATAGCAAAGATATCAGCATGGAAAGTATATGTCGACAACCCAACACTTCTTCATGGGCTGGGGGTAAATCAATTGCTAGGACCTTATGTATTATCGGCTGTCGAGGAATTCATCTGCAAATTGTATGATCCAGCTACATTATATACTTCAATTCGGGAACTGCGTTGTTGGTTATTCTTAAAATGCAGGACAAACACTGACTAATTTCCGCCAACCAAGGATGCCTTGATTCAACATATAATACGAGCACATTACCAGACACTAGTTTGGAAACAGTACATGGTATCAAATCAGTCTCTCCCATCCCCTCTAATGTGTGGTTGGTACATGAATGAAAACAACATGAAACCACTGCTCATGACTATGAAGCCAAACCTATCAAATAGCTGCGAAATAAACACTTGTGGCTGTAAGGAAGAAGGACTTCAATGTCGCACACGTGGATGCAAATGTACCAAAAACCATGTATGTTGTACAAGTGCCTGTGGCTGCAACCGACACAATTGGTGCCTTAACCCATATACATTGTAATAGTGTTTCTATGCCTCAGCAAATGTAATCGATGACAACTTAAAACTGATACGCCAGGTATCTGCCCCCAAAACGACAGCAACACTGGTGTTTTATTCTTCCATGAGTTGTTCGCACTGTTAGAAATTTTGGAATTACTGTGGCCATATTGGAATTCATTATCATGCATTATCCCAAACCCTTCAGAGATGTCATATTTGGAATCCTAGCCAACATAAATGTGGGAATAGACACCAAAATTATCCTCGTACGATGACTGGAAGCCGACCTATTAAGGAAAGTAGGTTATAGAGGCGACCATTTTAAAATCCAAGATGGCCACCAAAGTTGGAAAATGTCAGCCTGAAGACTGAAACTCGATGGGGACCCTAGAAATGATATTTGCCAGTTTCCAGCTTCTAACAAAAATGTTTAGGGTCTGTGCTATTTTGAAAATCTGCCTTTTGACTATGATAAAACACACCCATGCGCGTGCTGTAACCTCACCGTGGTGCAGGGGTGTAACATTCTCTTTGAGAATGGCCAATACAGCACAAATTGAAATTTTGAGTAAAAGTTAGTATCTATCTGTGATATTTGTATTTTTGCACAGTTCTTTACACTGTTTTTATTTAAATCTTGGATTTTTATATTGATGTTAATCATCACCTTATTTGTTTGCATTACCATAGTTTGACACCCAATAGCCGATGTATTTTTCGTGCTGGGGTGTCGTTAAACATTCATTCATTGATTCATTTATGATAAAACACTAACCAGCTGTAAATACCCTAAAAAACACCAACCAGCGTCAAGTACCCTGATAAAACACCAACCAGTGTCAAGTACCCTGATAAAACACCAACTAGCGTTAAGTACCCTGATGAAACACCAACCAGCTGTAAGTACCCTGACAAAACACCAACCAGCGTTAAGTACCGTGAAAAACCGTGAACCGGGCTATCCCATAAACCGGTCTATTTACGTTTTACTTGTTTTTAAGAAATCTGCATACAACTGAACCCTGACATCAAAATAGTTGTGTTGAATTAGAAAACTTTCACAAAAACCAAAGTGCACAAATGACGAAAGACAAGTAGACATTCAAAATACTTTTATACTTGGAAAATGAAAAGACGACCGCCATTTTGCACTGTGCGCACTATATTAAATGTCGTGTAATATTAAACAAACCTAAATAAACAAACATCTGCTTCGCAGATTCATCGCATAAGAAATTCGGTGACGTCATGTGAAAACAATAGTCCGGTTTACGGGAGTAACTAAGAATGTCAACATTAGACTACGACATGTATTTAATCTCTTCCCAACAGAACATGGCGTTGATATTAACATTTGTTGGTTGACAATGAAGAGAACAAGGTAAAACATTAGTTCATCAAATCGATCGTACATTACAATGCGCGCGTGCAGAAACCATTTCCCGTTAATATAATAGGCTGGTTCACGGTTATTGGATGATACAAGGCTCCGTTGGGAGGTGTCAAGTTAGGTCTCTACTTCTGTCGCAAACCATTAACAAATTGATATAAAATACACAAATGTACGGAAGAGTAGAAGGGCCACTGAAAGATTTTTTTTTTTTAATTTTCCCGACTTATAACTCGATAATATCGACTTATATCTCGATAATATCGACATATAACTCGATAATATCGACTTATAACTCGATAATATCAAGACACGTCAATATATAATGCATTCCGGTTATATCTCATGGGCGGATCCAGGAAATATTTTTAGGGGGGGACCAAAAAAGAAGGGCACATTGACTCGTCAAAAGGGCACCTTACTACAAGTTTTGATATTTACAATTAATATGAATTCCTACTGTTCTACGTCATAATATACTAGCATTCCGGTTATATCTCAAAAGCAACTGACTACAATGGATGACTACAGAGATGAACTCGTTGTGAAGTACTTTCGCCTCGGATTCAAACATCAAGAAATTTTACAGTGTCTGGACAATTTCCATGGTTACACTATGGGTTTGCGTACACTGAAGAGGATTACTCGGAAATATGGACTTTATCGGAGAAAATATTACAGCGATATTATTAAGGTAGCCGAACTCATTATGGAAGAGTGTACGAGCTATGGCCATATGCATGGTTACCGATGGATGCATTCGAAGTGTTTGGATAAATCATTAGTTGTTAGTCAAGACACTGTAAGGATACTATTGCATATTATTAACCCAGAAGGTGTAAAGAAACCAAAAGGAAGACGCATGCAGCGACGAAAGTATATGAATCCAGGGCCAAATTTTGTGTGGCATATCCATGGTTATGATAAGCTTTCAAGATACGGCATTTGCATTCACGGTGCCGCGGATGGCTTCTCCAGAAAAATTATCTGGTTACAGGCTTATCACACCAATAAAGACCCACGTGTCATCGCAGGTTATTTTATGGAATCGGTGGGGTTCGAAAACAAGTGCCCGCAACGAATTCGAGCTGACAGAGGAACTGAGAATGGACACGTTGAACAAATGCAGAAATTTCTGCGCAGAAACCATACTGATTCGTATGCAGGTGAGAAAGCTTTCTTGTACGGCACAAGCACTGCAAACCAACGGATTGAAAGCATGTGGGGCATGGTTCGCAAGCAAGGAATTCAGTACTGGATGAATGTATTCCAGTCTCCTTGATGACGGTAAATTTGACGGTGGCTACCTAGATCGAGAACTTATACGTTTTTGCTTCTTGGACGTGATACAGGTATTCGTCAGCATAAGAATTATTATTTTAGATGACATTTTAGATAACTTTACTTGTAGATATGCATGTAGTTTTAATGGATTGAACACCCTCAAAACATAGCAATTGGATTAGAAAAGATTGTTTTAGGCAATACATATAATATATTTCTTTCTTTTTGCCGCCACTTTGTTAACCATCTTGAATTCTGGAAACGATAGCGCTTTACCTAGCTTTACTGTTGGTGGTTTAAAATTAAATAAATTAAAATTTTCTTGTTCTGACTACTATAGTGGTGGTCACGTTGGATATAAATAATGTTGCAATGTCTTGATTAGCTCGTAGTAGTTCAATATGAATCTTCTGATACCTAAACACCATCATGATCATCAACGGTTTCGTCATTATTGATAAAGTATTGGAGATGTTTTCAGATCTGTTTTGACAGCCATCTTGGACGCCATTTTGAATATTTCAAAATATTCAAGGATACCAAATTGCAACTCTCGAATCCTTGATCAACACTTACGACAGATGCAAAAACCACAAAGAACATTGTGGAAACCGATCTACAAGGTTTATAAGTACCGGTACTTTAGTAAACACTAAAATACGGATTTCTCAGATTTTTCTACCACCTGAATGATTTATGTTAAAAAGTGTGATAACTAGGTAAAGCTACCCTATTGAAAAGTTCATTTTTGTTTTGTCCTAGAGTGTATAAAAACAATTATAACAGTTTTGTTTGGTGCCCTCGGATGGTACCAAATTTTGGTCTGACTCATGGACTATATGAAGTAATAAGTTATAGAAATGTATATAATTGTGTGATTATTTGCCATTGTATTTTATCAAACTACATTAAATTTATTACATTTATTTTATTTTTCATACAACTCTAGATTATATTAGATCAACGTGGAACCGCCATCGCATACGTCCCTACAGACAACGCTTGCTGAACAGTGGGCGGCCCTGGATCATGCACACGATGCCGTCCTTCTACGGGACAAGTAATTATGCAGTTGGTGTTGATCAACGTGATATCCAAGCATGCAAAGAAGAAGCCACAATCAGATGTAGGGCACCATGTTGTGAACTGATAAATGACGTGTGTCTTTGCATAATGGAAGAACATGGCATTGTACTCTCAAACTATTCGGATTCGGAAAGCATACGTCAACTGTACCTGTTCCTCAGGTCAGATATATTGCGAAACCTGTAGATACTTTGCTAAAGCAATCTTGCACATGAAGTATGTCTTATATTATGACAATAAATATTATAACATTTTGTGTATGCTATGTGCGTCTGAACAAGATGATGGGTTATATAAATAAACTTCACAGGAGTGAAAATTTGAATGAGTGTGATAGTTTGTCTGATTATCAGTTTCTTTCAAATAACCAACTTACATTTTACATATTTTGCATCTGCCACTAGGGCTTCTGAGTTTCAGTTCGTGATTCAGGCTATGTATACCCGATATAACATGGAATATTATGGCTATCTTGGCAACCAAACGGCTGATCTATCAATGTTCCCGATACTGTATATGTACTAGTATGTATATAAACAGTGGGAGGGGGAGGGGGGGGGGGGGGGGGGGGGGGCAATATTTTACAATTCTTTATGTCTCTATATATGTTTCACCTCATAATGTCTTTAATACCATGACGGGTTGTTAGCTAGTGTCACGTGATATTTTGACCATCGTAGAATATTGATCTTTTTGTCGTAGAAAAATTACCTTTACCCTAGAAATGTTACCAAGGTCAATAATACCACGTTACTCCTGGGTAGTTATTAAATGAATGAAAGAATGAATGAATGAATGTTTAACGACACCCCAGCACGAAAATACATCGGCTATTGGGTGTCAAACTATGGTAATGCAAACAAATAAAGTGATGATCAACATCAATATAAAAATTCAAAATTTAAATAAAAACAGTGTAAAGAACTGTGCAAAAATACAAATATCACAGATAGATACTGACTTTTACTCAAAATTTCAATTATATCTCGAAAAAAAACCCAAGGGGATTTGTGCTGTATTGGCCATTCTCAAAGAGAATGCTACACCCCTGCACCACGGTGAGGTAACAGCACGCGCGGGGTACGTCATAGCTGATACGGGTGAATGTTATAGCTGATAAACGAGACTTCAGTTTATACATACGCAAAATTAATTGTATGGCCAAAAATATGGGGACCGGGCCCTTTGTGCCCCCGTCAAAATCCGTGCCTATATAGGATTGATCGTTCTCCGTAGACACGGGGTTTCCGTGCCTTAGGTAATGGTATATCAAAGAATGGGGTATGTACTGCCCTATATGGGGGAAATGCATCTGGAATCCATTGCTGTTAACTGGTAGACATAGCTTATGTGGGGCAGAGGGTTTCTACTTTAGTAGACCAAGGAATGAAATGTTTGTTGGCAGCACCTCAGCGCATTTTAAACCGCAGCTATTTGATGTCTAACATATGGTTACATTAACACTTGGTCATTAGACGGGACAGATAATAATACTGTGTGCGTGCGTGTGTGTGTGTGTGTGTGTGTGTGTGTGTGTGTGTGTGTGAGGTCTGGTCAGGTCAGAGTGTTTAACGTGCACATTCAGAGCAAGCTGTTGTAGCGCACGCCTGTCTTGGGCAGAACAGGGAAGGGGTGGGTTGGGTTGTAGGTGGGACCGCCTGCACTGGCAGGTGCAAGGGAGCACCAGCAGCCTGACCGGGGTCGATAGCAGGCGGAGGGTGAGTTGGTGCTATGGAATTTGGAATGTCCCGTAGGATTAATGCCAACGGGAAAGGGTGCGCAGTTTTAATGAAAGAAATTAGGTGCAATTTTGAACGGTCCGTTGAAAGTTAAAAAGAGGGAGCTACATAAGGTTTTTAATTTAGAATGCCGAGAATAGCTCGTTACTGGAACCTACTCGGGGGCGGATTATGCTTTAGGTAACGTTTGTGTGTGTGTGTATGTGTGTGTGTGTGTGTGTGTGTGTGTGTGTGTGTGTGTGTGTGTGTTCCGAAACAATATGTAAATGTTTATAATTTGAAATTATAAATTTTACGTGGACATTAATTTAGATCTACGTGGTGGGGTTATTGTTTTTTAGCCTGAGGGGGTCCGTGCAACTGGGAACCCCCCATAATCCGCCCCTGACTACTAGGTGCATTCATCTTCTCGCGAGCCGACAGTGTCACATGATGTCCAAGTTACCGATGTAGGTTAAATCGGTAGATGTGTATTGCTTTTGAAAATAAACCTTTAGTCATTCAATTAAAGGATTAACTTCGAACAAACAAGTCTACTATTTTTATGACATTTTGTAATCGAAGAAGGTACCAATCGTAGATGGCTTTAACTAAGGAATGATTAGATTGACAGCGATTTGCCTTGATTAATAATAATATATTTAATGGTGTTTTTTTGTTGTTTGTTATTTTTTAAAAGATATTTATACGTGTATTTGTTGTTTTTCTAATAATAATTGCAATGCATTAATTATTTAAGTGTTATTCAGCCTTCAGTTATTATTAATCATTATTTTTCTTACGTTATATTGACACATGCGATGCTCGTTACAATGTAAAGGCAATTTGGGGCGAGATATAGCCTAGGTAAAACGCTCGCTTGCTGGGCGGTCGGTGTGGAATCGGCGCCGTAGGTGGGCCCATTGGGCTATTTCTCATTCCAGCCAGTGCACAACGACTGGTATATCAAAGGCCGTGGTATGTGCTAACCTGTCTGTGGGATGGTGCATATAAAAGATTCCTTGCTACTAATGGAAAAATGTAACGGGTTTCCTCTCTAAGACTATCTGTCAAAATTACCAAATGTTTGATGTCACATAGCGGAAGATTAATAAATCAATGTGCTCTAGTGGTGTCGTTAAACAAAAGAAACTTTTATAATGGCAATTTCGATATAACGACAAAGTAACCCCGGGACGAACGTGGTTGTTGTAACGAGGACTGACTGTGTGTGTGCGTGCGTGTGTGCGTGCGTGTGTGTGTGTGTGTGTGTGTGTGTGTGTGGTTTCCCCAGGGCCATAAGCCGTAGCCGGCCGATACGCCTTAGTCCGTAAAGTAAGCGCTTTGACTGCGTGTAAGAGTCTAAATCAGTTGTTTCAGAATGATTTGCTGGATTGAAGGCAAACACGTAGTGGTTTTCAACCCACTACCCTACACATTTTGGCTTTATTTGTGTTAAACTGATGCCAAAAAATGTAAACGCCTTTAGAACAAATGCTGGGAAAGGCCTGATTTATATTTTTGTTTCAACTTAAGTATGCGTGAAAATGTGGATGACAATCATGCACACTTTTATACCCATGGTGAGAACGCATTGCACGGGCACAACATACGGAATTTCAGAGATGGGTGCGTTGAGGCAACCCATTTGTTGGGGGTGATAGTAGGTACATGCGTTTGCATAACTTTTTCCATTTTGCTGTGGCCTCTAACCGGAAGCACCATTAACGTACTCATATTGAAATCCAAATGCTACTTAGGAAACATCACTCTGGGCCTACGCCACGAAGGCCATTCATTCTTTCATTCATAATTAGTGTGCTGGATGGGCATCGTTAACATGTAGTACTAACAATATGAGTGACCCTTCAATAGTGACGCCGAGTATATTTCAAATTGTATTGACGACCTGTTGCATTTTATGTTTGCTTGTAAAGCGTATACTGACTTGCGAAATATACTAGTATACATTCCTAAGTATCAAAATCTTTCAGATATTGTAAAATGTAGTAAATTATTGAACTCTAATGATACACACATTCTTATGAATTGCATAATGTATGTTAAACTAGCACTTAAATATAGATCCGCTACTTGCTAGCTGTTAGTTAATGTATTTTTTATTTAGTTCTTGTATATTGTAAACTATTATGTATAAACTGTTGTACATGGGCCGTTGGCCTACACACAGAAATTAATAAACTATATAATAAGTATTTTCAATATACTAAATGTATACTCGATATACTTATTGTATAGACATTATATGTATAATATACTTGATGAACACTCGAGGTTCTTAGAATATGCTCAATGTAATTAGTGTATACGGTGTACATATTGTATTTTCAATACACTAAATGCATATTGTGTAACCAAAGTACATATAGTATACACCATGTACATACATGTACCATGTAGGCTACATACAGAGGATAGGTCACGAGCGTTTTTTAATATGAAAATATCAACAGTCTATGTTAATCGGCATTTGTCGAGGCTCTGCCGAGCTGCATTCGCCATTCGACCTGAGCAGGATAAAGCCGATATTTTAAGACAGTAACCAGTTATTTCTTTTATCCTGTAATCCTACGGGAATGGTAGGAAAATCATTATTTATTCCATTTTTGTGTACTTTCTTTTTTTTTAAATATTTTTTAATGATACCACTAGATATCATTGATTTTATATTACTTATGTCACATACTTCGGAGGCTTTCACCCCTCTTGAAGAGTATTCCATAAAATAAAAAAAATGGCAGACAATAGAAAACTGCATGTAGTTTGCCCTATGTTATCTCAGCGAAGTCGATACTGGCGACATCGTTACAGTCTCATAGATAAAGATAAAAACTTTATTGCATATAAACATTCCACATACGGAACTGGATGCAAAACATATGCATAAACAAAAAACAAACAAAATTACTAAATAAGGACTAATTATGGGCAATACATGTATAATCGTGAACAAATTTACATACCGCACCAGCACAGGCTGGATTTTGGTTTTGCATAATATATATATAAATTTTTCTTGCATACTCATACTTTTAAATAGGTAATTATGGAAAGTTAGATATGCATATAATTTGACACGTTGACTATTATATTTCTTACATATTATGATATGATGGTATTCATCTTCGATTACATTGCAGTGGTCACATAAACGTTCTTCCACTGGAGTGAAGGGTTTTGTATCGCGCCCAGTCTCTATTTTTAATTTGTGGTCATTGAGACGTAATTTAGTAAAAGCTTTACGGTGTTCTGGATGTATACAGTGTAATAAATATGGCTCTAGTTGAATATTGTGTTTATATAAATGGTGGGAAATCTTGGTGGGTGTACTTCAAGTGAAATTACGATAAGATATGTGGAATCTGTGTCACAATAGCAAGTCTACCCTTTGAAAAAAAACAACAACCAACAAACACATTTTGAGTTGCAAACTGAACAGAACTAACAATTTTATTCACGAACGGGTGGCTTCCGTTCAGCAAACAACTCAAACAAATTTTACATAAACAAACTATAATATATATATATATATATATATATATATATATATATAAAACCTCACAAATGAGCGACAAGCAGACGACAACAAATCGGATGTTGATTGCACGAACAGTGCATGAGAAAACAAACTGAACGGAGTTGAAAGCATACCGCAGTTAGGGATGTTGACGATATACCAAAAGAGCGTGGTGCCAAGTGGGGAAAAAAACCCCAGAAAAACGAGCAAGCGTCGAATACAGCTGCTCACGGCGCCAGTTTTGTAATTCTCTTACATTACTTAAATTATCCCCGCACTAATTAACAATAGGAATGTCAATTACTAATATATATTTATTTCCTAGACACAATTATACCTTTTAATATTTCTGTCCTTCTGATCTGCATGAAAATAAACGATCAAGAGAGCGTGCCCTGGGGCCTGCTCTTGGACCCCAGGGAGTCCTTCGGGGACCATCGGGTCTTCCGTGAGCACCCGAACAGTTCGGCCATCCTCGGCCCTTCTACTGTCACTACACAACCATGTTATTCATCCAAACAGAATTAACCTACAATTCGCGTTATTATTATTATTATTTTTTTTTTTTTTTTTTTTTTTTTTTAAATTAAGTGCAAGCATTGTGACCCAATGGTAGCTACGCTCCTAACGTCTACAGTATTTGGGCGGATCTGTGGGATGGGGGTCCAAGGGGACAAATTTGAGAAGTGCCATTTTTTATTTAGGATATTTTTAAATTATTTTTTAAATTTTAAATATAGCCATTTTCTGAATAGAACACTGTAGGATACGTCAGTCTGCGTCCCTGTTGTAGCACTATTATATTATAGCGAAAGTGAACCGTGTGTAATTTTTCATTTGAGTGCTCTTTCATAATGTTATGGTGCCCTTTTTGTCTTGGACCCCCCACCCTCGCCATAAAAGCTAGATCCGCCCCAGAGTATCTATAAATAAATTTAAAATTTCAGAATGATATAATTATGAGATCAAGCAACATAATTGTGTTGCCAACTTTGGGAAATGTTGCTACCGTACCTCAACTTAAATGCGTCTTAGGCTAAGAGTACAGCTTTCATATTAAATTTTAGTTTATGCAATGTACTATCAATTAACAAAGCGTTGTTTTAAACATTAACACAAATTAAACATTGGTTAAAAAATGAAATCTTAAACAGCCGTCACATTAATTGTTTGTCACTAAGGAATATGACATACAGAATAAAATATGCTAAAAAGAATCAAAGTTGCACTTACCCTGTTATCCTTGTTCATCTCTGTAGTCATCCATTGTAGTCTGTTGTTTTTTTAGATATAACCGGAATGCATTATGTATTGATGTGTCTTGATATTATCAAGATGTAAGTCGATATTATCGAGATATAAGTCGATATTATCGACATATAAGTCGATATTATCGAGATATAAGTTGATATTATCGAGTTATAAATCGATATTATCGAGATATAAGTTGATATTATCGAGTTATAAATCGATATTATCGAGATATAAGTCGATATTATCGAGTTATAAGTCGATATTATCGAGATATAAGTCGATATTATCGAGTTATAAGTCGGGAAATTGAAGATTTTTTCTTTCTTTCAGTGGCCCTTCTACTCTTCCGTACAAATGCGTTTCGATGATTACAAATAGATTAGAAGATGTTGTATTTATGTTAATTCAGTTTTGGAAGGTCTATGTTAATACTAATAACACAACCTGTGGATTCGCTATGTGGTGCGGCAGCTAACACCCAATATTTGCCAGAATTGTGCAATTTTGGTCAAAAGCATGAAACTTGGCACATAGATACCTTGACCCATTACAAACATTTTCAGATATGGACCCAAGACACAAGCGTCCCCATGGTGGCCAGGGAGGATTTACAAATGTCCCAGACCCCTTTTTAGTGAGGAGGCTAATAAAAACATATTGTGCACAAACTGGATTTGGCCACCAAATAATTTCGTGCGTATGACAAATAATATTTTATAAAACAAAAAGAAGGTTGACGTAGAACAAACGCTAGGACGATCAGAACTGCATTTTAATATACTGCCATTAATATTTTATGCAAACTTAGCCTAAATATTTAATAAAAAGTCTCCATTAGTTTGCAACATCTTAACAATTGCACCAAACTCAGGATAGTCCCTTTAAAACAGAAGAGAAACACAGGGCATTAAAATATATAGAGAGGATACACTCCTGGAGCTGGGGACTTGTTGCATGCACGAGAGGTCCCCTAAAGAATACTCCCTGACTGTCCTGTGATGTCATAATTTATCAGCACGAGTTGATAAAAGTATGAAATCCGAGGCTTGCTGAGGATTTTTATACTTTTATCAACAAGTGCTGATAAATCATGATATCACAAGACACGAGGAGGTTTTCTTTTTATCATCCATTATCATTCTTTTGTAAACAATGTCAGTAATGTGAGTTGAATGTTACTTTATCATCCATTAAAGACTTTTGTAGGAGATATCGCTAACACTATAATTTGCGATATCTCCTGCGATATTCTCCTAGGAGATATCGCTTCTTATATCTTGATTGGTCAAAGTTTAATCACAAGACATTACTTTGTTACGTCACTGTGTATGTTTCAGCGCTAAACCTATCATTAGTGACGTCACGCCATTGTCGTTCTGCTAGTTAACGAGTCTGCCGCTGACAAATAAAGTGACATTCAACCCGCATTACTGACATTGTTTACAATTGTCGTAAATGAAAATAATGATAATGGATGATAAAAAGAATACTCCCTTCGTGTTTTGTGATATAATTTATCAGCACTCGTTGATAAAAATATAAAAATCCTCGGCAAGCCTCAGATTTCATACTTGTATCACCTCGTGCTGATAAATGATGATATCACAAGACATAATGAAAATATATCTGTATTCTTATTGGTCAAAAACCAGTCACATGAAAGTCCGTAAATAGTGATATTGCCCTGAGATGGTCCCACCGGTCCATCAAAAGTGATATTGCCCTGACCAATGAAAATAAAGATAAGACAAAATTCTATCCAATTAATGAGTAGGTAACGTAATGCAACGTCAACTGATAATTCTAATGTAAACAAGCACAAACTTGTGACAGAGCGCTTTGCTGTCCTTCAGCAAAAAAAAATTGCATTTTAAGTCATACTGAGTTTAATTCCGCAAATACGACAAAAACAAGCTCAGCAATCGTCAATTTGTATATGGAATATATCGCAGATTTAGAAACGTAGCCTGCATGATACATCAAAATGCAGAACTTTGGAATCGGCACTCTCAGGATTTTATGTTACAAATAAAAAATGTATTTGGAGGTAATCGGTAACTGTTCAGTATAAATGTATGTCGCTATTAATATGATTTTGACACTGCTGATTTTTCTGGTTATAATGTCTCGAATTTGATTTTTTTGTCTTGGTAATGTTTCAACTGTTTATTCCCGCATGTATGTTATACAACGTCATAGGATTACGTGACGTCACTAAATTCCATCAGTTTTAACGCATTACAGGGAAATTATAATCTTGGCGTATTTCGATTCTGACAAACAAAGCAGGAATGTACGAATCTTACGGATGGCATTATGCACTGGCGTAGGAAAGGGGGTGGGCGGTAAGGGGGGCATGTGCCCCCCTCTTTTCAGATATTTTGCTTTATATTTGCTTTATAATAGTGTAAAAGTGTGCCCCCACCCCACCCATACGTACACACACACACACACACATACACACCACTTTTTGGCTACGCTCTACGCTCGTGTTATGTAATAAAACAATTATTGACCACATTTTGGGCAATATCATGTTTTACGGACCGAAGAAATTGATATTGCCCTCAATGACGGTCGATAATTGATAAATATTTGGCAGCGGTAGCGGTAACTAGCAGAACGACAGTGGCGTGACGTCACTAATGATAGGTTTAACGCTGAAACATACACCGTGACGTAACAAAAGAAGCGATATCTCCTAGGAGAATATCGCAGGAGATATCGTAAATTATAGTGCCAGCGATATGTCCTACAAAACTCTTTAATGGATGATAAATATATATTCACAACAGGGCCGTAGCTAGCGGCATTTCCCCCCCCCCCCCCCCCCCGAAAAAAATCCGGAAAGCATTCTAAAAACTTAAAGAAAATTACTTGTTAACTGTTTAAGGAGTTTTAGACTATTAACTACTCAATTGTCCTCCTCCCCCCCCCCCCCCCAAACAAAAAATACTAGCTACGGCCCTGCACAACAGGCAAGTAAAATAAAAATTTATGATAAATTCAGTATCTCTCGGAAATTTTAAAACAAGGATGGAATCAATTGCCTTATATTTCTCTTTCCAAATATATTTTTCTCGACCTCAAGATGGCTGCACTCCACCAAAATTTGGCGTGTCATGAGAGTATACTAAAGCTGTATCCTAATCGACCGCGTGCGAGGCAACAGATAAATATGTCGCGTCGCACGCGTCCGGTTAGGATACGGCCATTGAAATCAATTATTTCTAAAATAATCACTCGCGGCCGGTTAGGATACAGCTTTAGGATGTGGCAATTGAAATCAATGATTTCTAAAATAAATCTGTCGTGTCGCGCGCGTGCAGTTAGGATGCGGCATTGGAAATCAATGATTTCTAAAATAATCGCTCGCATCGCTCGGGTCGCTTGCGGCCGGTTAGGATACAGCTTTAGGATGTGGCAATTGAAATCAGTGATTTCTAAAATAATCGCTCGCATCGCTCGCGGCCGGTTAGGATACAGCTTTACAGTGCTCACATTGATGATCCTTATTCAGAACAAATGAATGTGTCAAGTGTGAATATTCGATTCGAGCACGATACAAGATTCATCCTTCGTGCACTCACCATAGTTTGACACCCAATAGCCGATGTATTTTTCGTGCTGGGGTGTCATTAAACATCTATTCCATCCTATTATTCCTTCCTGCACAGTCTGTAGTAGGACTGCCACTTTCTCCGGGAATGGCTTGACAATGATAGTTCTTTTCAATGCTTATTAAAAAAAAAAAAAATATTTGAGACAGTAGTTTTAATTGTGTTTAGCCATATATATATCTCACGTTTAGTTCACTAGAAAACACAACAAAACACAATACACTTTGGAATCTGTATTAACACTACGCTGACAAATGTACTTGCCGCAGTAGTTAATTAACAACAACAATATGATAACAACCCAGAGCTAATCACTTAATTAGTTAATCACTAGGTGTCTAGTTTACACAATATTCTAATCACTTCACCGTGATACAACACACACACGTGTGATAATTGAGAAACGCTGCCATGGGGAACTTAATTAATAAAGGAATTACAACTCTATTCCTAACTGGTTAATTTTTAATTAACCCTTAACTACTCATTCAGTAACCTTGTAATACAGAATTAATACTGGTACCTATCACAATACAGACAATAACCTACAGTTTACCTAGGTCCTCTAGGATGACCGGCTAAGCTTTAATGTGTTAGAACAGTGAAGCCTACAATTTACTTCGTCAGTTTACCGGAGACACTGTCTAAAGTATATTGGTATAATACAGTATTAAAATATTTAAAGTCACATCAATCACATCAAGGTTATACAACAGAGCAGAAATATATATTTACCAGTCCGATCGGACACGTTCCCCTGGAGCCTTCCAAATGTTTTTCCCCGATATATCTAAAATCCTATCTATTTATTCAAAAATCTCAGAGACAGCGAATATCGCCTGGGGGCACAACGCGGTACCTCACCTATCATGTGATATTTCCACAATTCCCAGAGTCGGTATATTTTCTTAGATGGCCAGACTTACTGTCGCCAGTTCGCCAGAAATACCCCGGTCATAAACCGCACTACCGGAGCTATTACGTAACTGCTGGCCACATGGCCTCCACATCTGGTCTAAGTGTGTATTAGGGGGCACGGTCGCGCGGAGGTATTACGTAACCAAGCTGCACTAGCCCCCAACACAATTAACATCGCCACAGGCGAAAAAGATAAGAGCATCTTCCGTCACAGTATCTTTTCTCTGTTGGACACGGATCTGAAACATATTAAACATAATAATACATTGATTTGCAACACAGACGGGGGTCGCTGGAGAATCTATATCCTTTCTCTGTTGGACAATAAGGATCTGAAACAGTGCAGACGGAATTCGATCTGATAGTGAAAGTACTCACCTAAACTCAGGTTTGACTTTCTCCCGAATAGACCCACCCAAGCACAATATCTGTTACATGCACTACTGGCTGTTTAAAAGTAGCTTCGATTGATTATTAAAACAATACGCAGAGATGTTATTATATAAACCTGTGATTCTTTACTAAAACTATTCAAATCAATAGTGATTACTTGGGTTAAATGATATAATATTAATTCCATGGTCGTCGGTTGACTAATTTCATAAGCGTGCGAGACAGTGGGACAATTATCCACATGGTGCTGGAGCAAAACCTCAAAACTCGGGCAAAAATTATAGAAATATTCGGGCAAAATGTATTCCATAAGCGTACAAGACAGTGGGGCAACTGCCCCCATAGTGCTGGAGCAAAACTCTAAAATCGGGCAAAAATTATAGAAATATTCGGGCAAAATGTGCTAACCTGAGACCTTTTTAATATATATTTTCATCATTCTACCCTCAAAATTAGTTGTAATCCGTGTAAAAATGTATAGTGATTCGTTTGCAACCCTACATAGCTGTTTTGGTAATAAATGTTGTTATCCAGATTCGGGCATTTTCGTTTAATTCGGGCAAAAACCAGCCTGCCCCACCCTACAAAAATGGGAGCCCTTACGCCTATATGACTAATTCGCAAAACTTACAAATTCCACATTCGCCAGTTGACTAACTAAAAATATTACAAATTCCACGTTCACTAATTAACTAATTCAAAATTCATTGTTTTTGGAGAGACGAAAAGAGCAAACAACGCCCGAAGAAAACATCTCGAGGGGCGGCTTTGGGGGGAGGAGGTCAAAACTGTGGTTTCTCTGCCGGTGGCGGTCCCTTCGGAGTCGACACACCCAAGCAAGTCATCGCTAACGACATTAGTCAGTTTCGGCTCATTTTAGCAAGTTTTGATCACATATGATGTTTCTATGGTAACTGCAGGCCAGTGATCCAGTGATGGGCTTTTCGTATTTTGTACCACATACATGCACAGTCAACCCTGTCTTAAGCGGTCACACAAGGGAGTACATAAAGTGGTCTCTTAAGACAGATGGCCGTTGAGTACAGGCTGCCACATATATAGTCTTTAAAACATTTGTTCTTGTTTTACCGTCTGTACTGATAATCAACGGATGTGTGCCTCACAGTTGACAATAAATCAACTTTTGACATGTCGTCTCCGTCAGACATAATGCAAATGGAATGTATTAAATTAACCGTTTTCACCAAGTTTATTTTCTTTTTCCATTTAATTATTTAATTCCTACTTCATGCGGTGTATTGTCATAGCAAGTGAATCTACAAATGTCAAGCGTAGCCTGCCCAGACGCAATTAGCTGCATTCCAGAGTCATACTTTCTTAATTGATACACAGTAGAGATGTCGGGACTAAATGTGCACTAGAATTCCTGAAGGTGTGAAGATCGGTTATTTGCTGCACCTTATGGCTGTTATTAAAATATCCCTTTTATATAATAGTAAAACTTTACTGTGGCCGCTCAATACAGGTATTTTAGCGATTTGGGATCCGATTTAGGTGGCCGCTAGCCGCGTTAGACAGGTGACCGCTTATTACAGGTGCATTTACATTATAAATCCGTTTGGGAGAGAAAAAGTGGCCGCTTAAGGAAGGTGACCGCTGAGTACAGGTGGCCGCTAGAACAGGTTTGACTGTATTTTTAAAAAGGCTGAAAATATCTGCTGGTCCTTAATTGTGTTAAAAGTACTTCTGCCTCACAATAATTTGAGCAAAATTTCTATAAACATACTTAGTTACAGGTCCATACTGAAATCTTCTATGTACACCCATGTGGGTTTTGGTGCCTTTACTGGCGCACCCTATAAATCTGTATGGTCTTCTGAGTGTTAGTTCTAACCATAACACATCGTGGTCAAGATAAGTTCTCCTATTTAGACATCACGCCTGCTTACTCTTACCACTCATCATAATATCTTTTGGAGTGGGTAATGTGCAGTCCTACGGTACTAGATATATGGTACTGGAAGATTCGTAATCGTCTCTTATGTTATTAGGCATAAATCTGTGTTTCCGGAAATGTACCGAAAAACAAATTAGGCTTTTATTTTCTTTCTTTCTTTTTTTTTCTGGTTTTTGTTTTTTTACTACATTTTTACTCTTTTTTTCATCAACATTTAAAAAGAAAAATTAGAGTCGGGTTCCTGAAAACATGTTTTTGTACGCCTTACACACTTTAATTTTATGTTATAGTCTTGGAAAGAAAGAAAGAACGAATACTTATCAATACTTCAGCACAAAATTAAAAACACACATCGGCTACTGGGTGTTAAACAAAGGTAAATACATGACATCTATGTCTACTGGCGAGTAGATTAACGCAAATTATGGTCAACATTCTCGAAAAAAAAAATCCTTTTGAGAGGGGATGTACTTATCACTGCACATGCGCAAATAAAACTTTAGACCTTTCTAACCAATCTGTCCCGGACCAGACCACTGGCTATCCAGAGGCCGGGCCCGGGATGGACATGCTCTCTCGTTGTCTCTCTCGTTCGTTTGTTCTCTCTCTCTCTCTCTCTCTCTCTCTCTCTCTCTCTCTCTCTCTCTCTCTCTCTCTCTCTCTCTCTCTCTCTCTCTCTCTCTCTCTCTCTCTCTCTCTCTCTCTAACCAAAACATCGACCTTAAATGGTGAAGAGGGAACAAATTAAACTGGTTACCTTTGTTTAGAATGTAATATCGCATGTCGCTATTTAGTGTCAGTTGTTTGTTGGTTACAGAATTGTTTAACTGACACAACCCCGATTTCTTCTTGAAGGAAAAGCTATAGCAGGCCGTCTCTGCCAAAGACAGGTCAGCACATGCTGCTGTTGAACGCACGGTGATGTTTGTTGAGCCACCGGAGAGCATGTAACCCTCGAAACTTAAAGAAAGCAGAGCCGTCAGTAGAGGAGTCATTTTAGAGACTAAACTGATACTACCCAGTCCCAAAATAAATTTAAAATGTACTTTGTTACACAAAGCATATTCAACATTACTTCCACTGACAGGATCTCAGGATCCTAATGGGATTGTGTAACATCAGATCCACACTGTACAAACAGTGCTAAACAAAAGAGTCATCTTTTTTGTATAATGCATGCGTCATTTAACCAACGGAACTTCTTCCGTTTGTCTAGCTTTTGTTCCCATGCTTGAACGGCCGGTCTTTCATAAATTAAAGACTCTTAAGCAAGAATATTGATCTGCCTATTCACGAAATGAGCATGCACATAGCTTTGTAAAAAGATATTATGTAATGTAAATAAATGCTATGGAAACGCAGTTATAACTGAGTCTAAATAAATACTATAGGCATTAAATATGTGGCCTAATTCACTCAAGCGATACATAGGAGACTTGTTACGTGCCTGCTGAGAGGAAGCACCGGCCTCGATGGCGTCGTCGTTAAGTCATCGATCATAAGGCTGGTAGGTACTGGGTTCGCAGCCCGGTGCCGGCTCCAACCGGAGAGTTTTAACCGATTCAGTGGGTAGGTGTAAGGCCACTGCACTCTCGTCCCTCTCACTAACAATTAACAACTAACCCACTGTCCTGGAAAGTTCGGTTCAATTGAAAAGATTGCCCCTTTTTATTTCATTTTGTTAGAATCAAAACTGATTTCAGTGTTGGGTTATGTAACGTTGAAAGAGGGGCCAACTCCTATAAATGTGCTGTAAAAGGAAGCATGATTCCATTTGAATACCAACCCTCTATCCCACCACACCCGGAATAAAAAGTGGTAATATTTTAAAATGTGCGTGACGTCAGTGGGGGTTGTTGTCTTCCTCTAATGTAGAAAATGAAAACATTGCTTTTCCGATTTAATTTCTAAAAGCAATGTTGGTGAGATACGTGCTATCCTGTATGTGGGATGATGCATATAAAAGATATAAAGATATAAAACTATTACCAAATGTTTCATATCCAATAGCCGATGATTAATAAATCAATGTGTTCTAGTGGTGTCGTTAACCAAAAACAAACAAACGGAAAATTAATTCCACACACCGTGAACTCGGTATTCGTGTAGATTGTAAGTATAATCGTCATCATAGTTTGCTGACAGCAGGCCCGTAGGACGGATTTTTCAAAGTGTGTGGGGGGGGGGGGGGGGGGGGGGGGGGGGCTAATTTTTATGGTTGTATCGTCAGGTTTCCGTATTAGCATTATAAGACATTTTAAAGTCCCGAAATAAAAACTGGCGAAAAAAGTGGGGGGCTCAGCCCCCCCTAACAACAACGCATGCCCTATCTGAAATCGTCCAACCTATTCAATGCACCTTTTTAAACAACCCTTTTCGATGACTGAGTAATGTATCTATAGTATTTACCAAAACAACAGTCACTAGTTGCGACTTGCCGCTTTAACATAGCCAGGTTGGCATTGACGATTCTAAATAGTTTTAAAATAGATTGATGAACTCTTAAGACACAGCGGTCAGCGTAAGAATTTTTTTTTTTTTTAATGATGTTTTAGATAACTTTTCTTTTTAAATGGATTGAACACCCTAAAAACAAGTTAGTTTCAAAATAATTATTTGAGGTGAGGCATATAACGCATCTTTATTTTTGCAGCCATTTTGTTAGCAATCTTGAATTCTGGCAATGATATAATTTCTCTATAGAAAATGACTGCGAGAATTGAATTCCTTGCCCTAGAAAACATTGTATTTGAAGTAAAAAATGTTTTATTGTTTTGGGATAAATTAGAATGAAAGATATGGCCACTTCTTGCTCCTAACGACCATCTTGGGCATCTTGGATTTAAATGATGGTGCAATATCTAAGTTGGCATGAACTTCTTAAACTCCATCCCTAACATCACAATTTTGCTATAGCTGATGTAGAATGCGATAAATTACAATTTTCTTATTCTGGCTAATATAGTGGTGACCATCTTGAATGTAAGTAATGTTGCAATGACTTGTTTAGCCGGAAGTAGTTCATAATTAACATTCTGATCCGTAAAACACTGTCACGAACCACAACAGTTTCGTCATTGTTGATAAAGTCTGTGATATGTCTCCAGTTTTGTTTTGACAGCCATCTTGGACGCCATCTTGAATATTTCAAAATACTCATGACGACATGTTTACCACTCTCGGATCTTTAATCAGCAAGATGTATTAATGCTTTGACAAACACTAAAACACGGATTTCTCGGATTATTTTACCACCTGAATGATAAATGTTAAAAAGTGTGATAACTAGCTAAAGCTGCTCTATTGGAAAGTCCATCATGCATTGTTGTTTTGTCCTAAAGTGTATTAAAACAATTATAACAGTTATGTTTGGTGTCTTCAGATGGTACCAGTTTTTGGTCTGGCTCATGGACCAACATTAAACCAAACTGAAATTATTTACAAAAAGCATTTTTGTAGGAGAATAGGACGGACTATAGAATATTTCTCCATTCTTCTTTGAAATGGCTGGCAATTTCATCCTGTGTGTGTTTAGGGTGACTTTCTTTGAAATTGGTTACTCGTTTTTCACTTAACAAAATTTTGGAGCTGGTACCGGGCTGCGAACTCAGTACCTACCAGCCTTATGTCCGATGGCTTAACCACGTCACCACCGAGGCCGGTCGTAAATGAATGTGAGGTGTGGGTCATTTTTGGCATGCTTCCACCAGAGAACTGTTCAAGTACGCCTGTCGTAACCACAACTTCTGACTTCGTCGGACAGTTCTGTCCATGACAGGGAGTAAATGATTGAAAAATAATCGGTATTTGTATATCCCTGTCTATGGGAAAGTGCATACAAAAGATCCCTTGCTGCATTATAAAAAAATGTAGCGGGTTGTCTCTGTTGACTACGAGTCAGAATTACCGAATGTTTGACATCCAATGGCGATGATTAATTAATCAATGTGCTCCAGTGGTGTCGTTAAACAAAACAAAACAAAGGTTTTCCCCACCCTGGTCCCAAAACACTAGTGTTAAACAATATACTTGACAGGCATGCGCATCAACTACGCCTAATCTGGTGTGCGCAAGTCGTCTACGGCTAAACAACTTTATATTACAAATTACAGCTATACACCTTCCAGTAAATCTGTGTGCCGTAATAAAAACAAACAAACAATGCATTGGAAATACACGTTTTGTTACCAATAATTACTGCCGGTACCGGAAGTTGTAATGATCAAAATAAAACAGAAACAAGTTTTTTTTTAATTATTATAATATAATTAGAATAACCATCCGTGACTGAACGCCTTTAAGTCAGATTAAATAATTGGTGCCAATTCCTGCTCAGTTTCATGCTCAATTAACTTACATTTTTACCTGAAGAGTTTAATACACGGAAGGGGGGGGGGGGGGGGGGGGGGGGGGGAGGCGGGATTTAGCTCAGTCGGTTGAGTGTTCGCCTGAAGTGCTTGCGTCGCAGGATTTAACTACCTCTGTAGATCCGTTCTACTTGACTGGGGTTTTCTTGTTCCAACCAGTGCATCACAACTGGTCAAAAGCCGTGATATTTGGTTTCCTGTCTATGGGAAAGTGCATATAAAAGATCACTTACTGCATTAGGAATAAAATGTAGCGGGTTTCTTCTATTGACTACGAGTCAGAATTACCCATGTGTGACATTCAATAGCCGATGATTAATTAATCAATGTGCTTTAGTGGTGTTGTTAAACAAAACAAGCTTTCTTTTTTCCATCTTGCTGTTGAACTGGTTGGTGTAAGGTACATTGTTGTCTCTAACAATAACACTGATATTTTTGTAATGCTGATGTATCAAGATTATGAGAGGCATTGCTAATCCATGGATGTCAATCTATGCGTTGGTTATGATCCATGGTCCTACTGACCGAAAACCGTAAACAATATGTCTCAATGGTAATCTAAAGTGGGGAGCACAATCCTTGGATGTCATTTTGTGCGTTGGTCATGATCCATGGTCCTACTGACCGTAAACCGTAAACAATGTGCCTCAAAGAGAATCTAAAGTGGGGAGCACAATCCTTGGATGTCATTATGTGCGTTGGTTATGATCCATGGTCCTACAGACCGTAAACCGTAAACAGTATGCCTAAAAGATAATCTAAAGAGAGAAGCAGTCCTTGGATGTCATTCTGTGCGTTGGTTATGATCCATGGTCCTACTGATCGTAAACCGTAAACAATATGCCTCACAGATAATCTAAAGAAAGGAGCAGTCCTTGGATGTCTATCTATGCGTTGATTGTGATTCATGGTCATACTGATTGTAAACCGTAAACACTATGCCTCAAAGAGAATCTAAAGAGGGGAGCACTGTCCTTACATGTCAATCTATGCGTTGTTTATAATTCACTGTCCTACTGACCGTAAGCCGTAAATAATATGCCACAAAGAGAATTTAAAGAGAGGAGCACAGAAAAGAATCTGTTCATACGACTTTGACGCAATGGTGTTTGTTGTAACATTATGCCTCAATGAGAATTTTAGGGGCGAGACGTAACTCAGTGGTACAGCGCTCGCCTGATGCGCGATCGATCTAGGATCGATTCCCGTCAGTAGGTCCATTGTGCTATTTCTTGTTCCAGCCAGTGCTCCACAGTTGGCTAATTGGTGTGGAACAATGGTAAATAAATGAATAAATCGATGATCAACATCAATATAAAAACCCAAAGGTTCAATTAAATCATAGCGTAATGAAGTGCAAAAAATACAACTATCACAGGTAAATAAAATTAAGACTCCATTTGTGCGACTGCCTAGAGTTCGTATAATACAGTTTTTACCGTGACCTATACTAAATTGAAGAGGTTGCCCTGTGGATTCGAAGTGTCCACAAGCTCAAAAATCGTGATTCGTGCACCCCAACTATAACTGTTACGTGTAAGGGCGACGGGGCCCGGGGTGTCTCAACAATGAGACATACGTACTGCTCTAGAAGAGGGGAAGGGTCGATGTTGTGGGTTTTTTACATTGTAACATTTTCAAGACCACGACACTGCGTCCATTTTTATTCTTTACTTTGATCTAATCAATTGTTTTCGGGAACTTCAATCTACCTAGAAAAAACGGCCGATCTTAATTTTTGTATTATTATTTTGTTCTTTTTTATTTTGTATTATTCTTATGTAGATGAAAAGAGAACATACATAACAGTTTATCTGGACCGTAAAGGTGGATGTAGTAGTAAACATAAGGCCTAATTACACTGGAGAGCAGTAACGGAAAACCGCGAGTTAAAAAAAAAAATGGAACTAGTGTTTTTTCAATGGATCCAATTACACCGAACGCGAAACGGCCCTGCGGTACAGCGTTAAACCGCTTCCGATAGAACTCGATGATGATGATGATGATGATGATGATGATGATAACTAGTTTAGTATAGTATAGTTTATTAGCTTTAAGCCTTACGGCTCATAGGCATATACATATACATTCAATAAACAATGATACAAACAGATAATATATACAATGGGTGATTGTGTAATTGGAGGATGGACAGTTATATATGCTTGGAACGTAAAAAGGTTGCATGTTTGAGAAATTTACCGAGATTACATAGTTCTTTTCTGTTTTGAACTGATAATAATTGTACAATTTTAAACATAGATGGTTTGAACCAATAATATTTTTTTATGTAAGTAATTCGTAAACCTGTATACAATGGACATATCAGAATAAAATGATATTCGTCTTCTATATCGTCCTTATTGCACAATTTACATTTTCTTTCAGATCTTTCTATACCATAATATCTTCCTTGTTCAATGAGCAATTGATGGGAAGATACACGAAATTTTGTAATAAGCGTGGCATAACATTCAGGAATTGATATTCTAAGATAATATTGTAAACAAAAAGTGTCTATCAGCAGTTTATATAATGTACATTTTGGAGATGTGTCTATTGTAGCATCTTTCCTTGTATAAACTGGTCCGTTAGACGTATTTCTAAACATTTTTAAAATGAGTTAGCACTATCTACATGCTGACTACACCAAACATCTCCGAAACCTATTGATAGTAGTAAATATCTTACCTGGTATAGCTAATTAGAGGGATTCATGTGTTCTAACATATCTTCATATAACGATTTTAAGATACAATTTCTGGTTTGTAGTAATTTCAACCAATATTTAACTATTCTAATTTTTCGCATAATACTTAAAGGAACTCTTCCAAGTTCTGTCAAAACAACTACATTTGTGGTGCATTACTTAACATTAAAAATTCGTTTACAAAAATCCATATGTACATGTTCAATATCATGAGCAGGATGAAAACCCCATATTTCGCATCCATAATTTAAAACACTAGAAACATAGGTATCGAAAACGTGCAACTTCGTGTCCTTATTAAGGCATAGATTATTACATACTCTTGAAATGTGATTCATACATTTTCTGCCCTGTGAAGCAATTACCCTTTGTGATATAGTAAACTTTCCATTAAAATTCAATGTCAATCCAAGGTAATTAAAACAATCAACAATTTCAATTAGGTCATCGTTATATATCCATGATTCTTTAACAGTTATTTTACCTCTATTTCTGAATACAACAATTTTTGTTTTATCTATATTAACATGGTGTTCCATTTTGTACTATAAGCATAGAGCACATCAAGCATCTTCTGAAGACCTTCTACTGTCTCTGATAAAAGAACAGTGTCATCAGCATAAACAAGAAACAACGAAATATCGTGTAAATACATTGGCTCACATAAGCCACTAATTAGCTCATTTTCTAAATCATTAATATACATAAAAAAAAAATGGTGATAACGCTGCACCTTGTATTACAATTAAAATAGTCTGAAAACTGAAACTGATACTTAACACATGTCTTCAAACCGTCATACATCGATTTTATAATATTATAGAGTTTGCCGGTAATACCGGAACGTGCTAACTTAAATAATAATTTACATCGATTTACACTATCAAACGCTTTTCTATAGTCTACAAAACAGCAATACAATTTCTTTTTACTCGCCAACATTTTCATAATAACAGCATGGAGTGCAAAAATCGCATCAGTTGTGCCGTAGCCTGGTTTAAAACCAAACTGGGCATCTGTAATAACATCGTTTTCGTCTGACCACTTTAACAATCTATTATTTAAAATTGCAGTGAAAACTTTTTCCAGAGAGCTGACAAGTGTAATACCTCTGTAATTATTTGTATCATTTACGTTACCTTTCTTATATAGAGGAATTACAATACCTTCCGACCAACTTGAAGGAAATATCCCACTATCAAATATAACATTAAAAATTCGAGTCAAAAAAGGAACAAATACATCTTGGAACGTAATAAAATATTCATTAAGTAAATGGTCTTTTCCTGGTGATTTTCGTGATTTTAAATGTCGTATTACTGAACCTCTTCTTCAGTGATTGGGCAGTCGAGCTCTGCGTAAGTGCCCTCGTCGTGTTCTTCTGCAGCATCTGGAGGGTCGTCTGTGTTACTGGCTAAATCTTTAAAATGTTTTAAAAAATCCAGAGATAAATCTGTTTTTGGTTCACGTTTGCGCTTTTTAAATAAACTAAAGAACTGCCGAGGATTACATTTTCTTAGGAAACCAATCCTATTGCCTTCAGATCTCAAGTAATTGCTTTTAACTCTACGCTCATAAGTCTTGTATATACGTTTAGCTAAAACTAAAGCTTGCCTATTGTTTACATTACGTTCAGTATCAAAAACATGCAAAGAATTTCGATAACCATTGTGTAATGTTCTGCATCTATCATCAAACCATGGCTTATTAGTGTGAACAGATTTCACGTGTGTATGGCTATGGAACAGCTTGGATCTTTTCAAACAGTATGGCTCAAAAATGTCATTAATTAGAGATGTAAAGTCCACAAGCCCTTCGCTGACAGACGTTTCGGATGACTGCATGTTGTCAATACACTCATGCATGTCGCTGGATTTCTCATATAGTTTTCGCTTCATTTCCTCTAATTTGTCAGCGCTCCATACGTAAGATGTAGAAACTAATACGTCATCAACAATAGGACCGCAGTCATGAAGTTGTTTACAGTTCATAGTAAACGCTATAGGTGCATGATCTGACCACTCATTAAAATCGCACACATGCAGTTCAGAAATTGTATCCACGTTATCTTTGTGTTCAAGAACGTAACGTGCCCATATACCACTAGGGTTTCGAACACGCCCATCCCGAGTCCGACCTCCGATAGAACTGGAAGCGATTTTTCTAAAATTCCGCACGGCAAATTTATTATTTCAGCCAATCGGAGCGAGTGCTGTATATAGTGTTCCGAAAAATCCAGTGTTTATCAGAGGAAAGAAATGTTTTATTTAACGGCGCACTCAACACATTTTATTTACGGTTATATGGCGTCAGACATATGGTTAAGGACCACACAGATTTTGAGAGGAAACCCGCTGTCGCCACTACATGGGCTACTCTTTCCGATTAGCAGCAAGGGATCTTTTATTTGCGCTTCCCACAAGCAGGATAGCACAAACCATGGCCTTTGTTGAACCAGTTATGGATCACTGGTCGGTGCAAGTGGTTTACACCTACCCACTGAGCCTTGCGGAGAACTCACTCAGGGTTTGGAGTCGGTATCTGGATTAAAAATCCCATGCCTCGACTGGGATCCGAACCCAGTACCTACCAGCCTGTAGACCGATGGCCTAACCACGACGCCACCGAGGCCGGTTGTTTATCAGAGGAATACCAGAAATGTATTTATTGTTAATGTTGATGATGGTGGTAGTGGTGGTTGGTTGCATATAATATCTTGGTCGACTTGGTGTTTTTGAACCGATGCTCCCATTCCCTAGACAAAACCGTCCCTGCAGTACAGGCATGTACATACACACAAATATCAGGTCATGCGCATTATTTCTCCAAGGGAAGGGGGCTTTTTTTAGGACCTAATATGGTGCATTAATTTTTTATCAATATGTTTATATATATAGGCCTACGTAGGTTACCTTAAAGGGACATTCCTGAGTTTTCTGCATTGTAAGATGTTTTCGACAAATAAAATAGTTCTACGATTAAACTTACATATTAAATATATTTTATTGTTTACAATATCAGTGTCTGTATTTTCAATGTGGTTCTGGTCGTTTTAATATTTGCAAGAAGCCTAAACATGATCGTACGAAAAAAAAATATTTTAGGAAATAAAATGACATTTAACCTAGTACAAATATTAAACACGTTTAATATACAGCCACTAATATTTTATGCAGAAACATATATTTGATATGTAATTACAATCGTTAAAAAGTCTCTCTTAGTGGATAAAATCTTTAAAATTGCAGCAAACACAGGAATGTCCCTTTAAAGCTTTTCAGTATCGCTTACTGGTTTTTCCAATTTGTGGTCTTTTGTGATGTCGTTCTTCATTAGCTCTAAAACCTGTGCAAACTGACCATGGAATATTCGGAAGTAGGCGAAGAAACGATCTTCATGTGAACTCGGTTCACGTACTATTTTATTAACCTAATTCATTCCTTTTTTGTAAGATCTCGTCAACCCAAATTGTTCTTGGTTTTCTCCAAGCACGTCTCTGTCTTTGGGCCAACAATAGCAGAAGTAACATCTCCCCCATCTTTACATTTTCTAGCCTTCGCCATGATGGTTTACGCGCTAAAATTATCAAGTTGCTATTATTTACGTAAAAAAAACAACAAAAAACAAACACCGCACGGTTTTCCGCGCTGTATGCAATTTTAAAAAAACGCACGGTTTATGGCTTTCCGTTTGCTGCTCTCCGTTACCGCTCTCCCGTGTAATTAGGCCTTAAAATAACTTTTAAAATAATGTCAAGTCTGATGAGGGTTTATATATATATATATATATATATATATATATATATATATATATATATATATATATATATATATATATATTATATATATCTCTTCTTATTTTTTCCTTTTTAATCAAGTATTTGTAATACCCCACAATAAGCAAGCAGGATACCCAATAATCGTGAAATGAAGGGAAGTGAGAGTAGATCGTTGGGCAATTTAATTTTAGAGTAGAACGTTATGTGTGTTACAATGAACGGACCTTAGCATAAATCGGCAAAAGTTATAGAAATTAATCACGACCTGTTATCCTCCCTTGTACTTTGGCTCACCCATCAAATTGGCCATTAGACTTCGCTATCAATCCTCTTCAAGCAGTGGACACCACCATAGAATACAAGGTATCACCAGGATTTGCTATAAAATCTTCCAATCTGTTCCACAGAAACATGCTATGTTGTATGTTGTAATATGATAAACAGGGACTGTAACTTTAAAACTGTCCATGTAGTTATGTTGGTATTTGTATTCATAAAAGATATAGGATGGGGGAAAAGTCAATGGCAGCTTTAAGAAGAAAGCCTCGCGCTTGGCACCAAAATTCATATAGGTAATCATGACTTTGCCAAAATATCATATCGACTGTCTTGTGTAGATACGATTTTAATTACGGAAAACTGTTTTGTCGTTCAGATTTTGGATAAAAGCCAACTTATAAATAAGACTGGCAATGGAAAAATCAAATCAATAGTCCTTCCCACAAGGAACGCCTTTCTTTTATACTATGGAATTTACTACAAGTTATGTATTTCCCAGCTGATCGTTTTGTAATTTGCAGACAAAAATAGTCTTGTTTTTTGGTTGTTTTTTCCAAAAAAACTTTTACCTTTCTTCTTACGTCAAACCAAACTGAAATTATTCACAACCCCCCCCCCCCCCCCACAACAACAACACCAAAGCAACAACTTTGTAGGAAGTTGAAACGGACTATTGTTACAGCATTCCAGTTACTAGAGGAGCAGCTGAGCTGACTCTAGTTGTTTGTGTTTAATATAACAATAAACATTTTCCTCTTAATATATTTTTATGTTGAGGATTCTTTTAATCACAAATACTTCCAAATCACCAGTATGCGAATATCGTCTATCCGGTGGGTATTTCACAGATGAACAAATGGTTTAAACTACATTGTGTGTCCCACCATTCCACTTTGTAATTATAAAGTCGAAGTCGAACACAATCTCCATCGTGGTTAGGCTGAGTGTATTCCCAGTGTGTGTACGTCATCAACGTCCCGTCTGTAAACCTCCACTCATTCTCAATGTCATCGTCACCACCGTCTATCCACGGCTGCGAGGATGCCGACATTACTGAAATATAACGACATGCATCTGTTATTGTTTACAATGTTCAATACTATTGTCTAACACATTTTAACATAGCAATCCGATATATGTAACAACGTGCTGTGTTAGTTTGATTCAAAATGGAAACCAGTCTAGAATTAGCAAACGTTTATTAAAATTGAAAACGTCAAAATCTTAACAATTGTTTTTTTTAAATCAAGTGTTCTAGAATTTAACCGACCTCGGTGGCGCAGTGGTTAAGCCATCGGACTACAGGCTGGTAGGTACAGGGTTCGCAGCTCGGTACCGGCTACAACCTAGAGCGAGTTCTTAAGAACTCAATGGGTAGGTGTAAGGCCACTATACACTCTTCTCTCTCACTCTCTCACTAATCACTAACCAACTAACAACTAACCCACTGTCCTGGACAGACAGCCCAGAAAACTGAGGAGGGTGTGTGTGTGCCCAGGACAGCATGATTGGACCTTAATTGGATATAAGCACAAAAATAAGTTGAAATGAAATAAATGTAGAATTTATTTTAGTTAACAAACCTTGAGGCAGCTGAGCGACGTAGTCGTGTTTTTTCTGCGAGTCGATTCGAACTAGGAATCCGCCATCGTTTTGGCAAGCAGCCATCGCGGCATTATGATTCAATTTTTGGAGCCCAAGTCTGTAACACAAAGGAGGATCGCTGGAATAACTGTATCCTTTCTCTGTTGGACAATAATCTGAAACAAGTTTGAAAAAATAATTTTAAAAATATTTATCTCAGATTTCAGAACCATGGGTCGTGATGGATAATTGCCCCTCCATTTCATCCAGAAGGTTTGACTTCTTACAATTACTTGTTAGTTCTAACTTTCACAATCTGTCATCTGCCCACAAATAGGTGTGGCCCCAGACCCCATTGAATCTCTGCATACACCCGTATTTAACCTACTGAATCCCTAAATACACCCGTATGTAACCTATTGTATTAAAGTATTATCGCAGTAGGTTAGACATCAATAAGAAGTGGCCTAACTGCAAATTATGGTTATGTGAGTTTCCTCTGAAGTCCATGAGTCGTACCTACCAAATGTTTGACATCCAATTGCCGACGATTAATTAATCAATGTGCTCTAGTGGTGTGGTTAAAAAAACAAAGTAACTTTCTTCAAATTTAGCCAATAAAAGTGTGCAGACAGACGAACTGACTGGTAGCGCGTTTTCAGTTACGCTAGATGAACTCTCCTACTGCAGGGCCCAATTACACAAAACATCATAAACCTAGTTTTGCACGTAAACAACTAAACCACAATTTTTATGACTATTATAGTACAACAAATATAGTTAAAAGTACACATATTTCATTTTCTTCTGTCCTTAAAATGCTCCATTCTCCGTAATGATGTAATTTTCTTGAAATAGATGCTAAACACTTGCAAATGTATATCTGGTATAACTGCTAGTTGCAGACGTCAATTTACGATGTTTTGTGAAATAGGCCCCAGGAGCGTAAGAACTGGAAGGGAGAGGAGGGAAATGGGGCGGGGTGGTACAGCCTGTATTCCTAATCTAGTCGCTACACGACTTTTAATAACTTAAAGATATTATGGCGATAATCTGGAGCAGACGTAATATTATATGTAATAACAAAGAGAACACATTCCAGTTAATCATTTTGTAATAATTATAACCATACGATAGTTACCTTTGTTTATTACGTAGAATCGCATGTCAGTAGTTGGCGTTAGTTCTCTATTAGTTACATGTTTAGAGTTGTGCAACAGACACAGTCCTGACTTCTTGTTGTGGAAAAACGCGTAACAAGACTTGTCGGCCAAACATCGGTCCGCGCACGCTGTCACCGACCACACGCTGAAGCCCGGGGGACCGTCAGTCAGCGAGTAGCCTTTGATAACCAGGGAAAACATGCCGGTAAGTAGAGTAGCCATTTTGAAACAAACTGCATCAAAACGCGCCTGTTTTAAACAGCATAGAAAAACACACGAAACGTCGCTATCGTAGCGTAGAACTTGTCAGCTTGTCTTCCACGCTTTATTACATGTATATAAAACAATATTGATTAAAAATCCAATATAAATGTAATACAACACGCAATTTCATTAAGGGAACCTTAGAGGAATACTGACACCATGACTAACAGTAGTGAACAAAAAGCTAGTGTTAGATAAATGAAAGAAGGCATATATACAAATGAGAAGAAGAAAATAATGAAATGGAAGCATTCAGAAATGTTTTCCATAGAAATTTGCCAAGGCATAGTAGACTAAACACTTTTAGGGCTTTTTTACTTCATTAAAGACATAAAAATTAATAGAAATAAAAATAGATGTAAGTAATGTGCATGCTTTAATACATGAATGGCAAAATATATAGCAGAGATATTTAATTAATATATGGTCTGAGTTTTATAAAGGCAATTTTAGAATTAATTATTGACAGGCTTATTTAAAGATTTGTTTAATCTCTGGGCAGAATGGCGCTGATTAAGGCAAGATGGCGCTAGACTATTTAGTCATAGTGCTGCACCATCCGCAAACTAGAGCGAGCATTCTGACTGTTGGAGAGCTAGACAGACATTTGGAAGGTTATACGCTCTCATTACAGTCAGAGACCAAGCTATGTGATTTTTTCGCAATCGCTGCCCACCAAAGAGTAGTCAAACATTACCGCTCGAATACCATAACAATCCTATATTTGATGTCAAATACCTTTACATCGATCATTTTCGAGTTCCTTGATTAAAACAAAAAATCCACACTTTAATCACTAATACACACACTACAAAAAGAAACATGACAGCACCCACATTTGAGTTGGGCATTTCAATGATTTGTGGTTCTGTTGGAACCGGCCTCGGTGATGTCGTGGTTAAGACATCGGACATAAGAATGGTAGGTACAGAGTTCGCATCCCGGTACCGCCTCCCACCTAGAGCGAGTTTTAACGTCTCGATGGGTAGGTGTAAGACCACTACACCCCTCTCTCTCTCTCTCTCTCTCTCTCTCTCTCTCTCTCTCTCTCTCTCTCTCTCTCTCTCTCTCTCTCTCTCTCTCTCTCACACACACATTAACCACTAACAACTAACCCACTGTCCTGGACAGACAGCACAGATAGCTGAGGTGTGTTTGTTCAGAATAGCGTACTTGAACCTTAATTAGATATAAGCACGAAAATAAATTGAAATGAAATGAAGGTTGTGTTGGCAATCGATTGAAATTTCACCATCGGTCATTAGTTATAATCAGTCTTCACCAACCGATCAACTACATTATCTGTTAGAAGTATATGAAAAAAAAGAAGGATTTGAATTATAAATATACTGAGAGACATAAATAACGCAATTGGTATTTCAATGAATAATCTCTTATAGAAATATCAAATCATATATATTGAGTATGCGGACAAATGACATATTTGTAATAACTTAAGTGAATGAGGAGTTTGTTCAAATCAGAACAACATTGAATAAAATGAGTTTTTAGCAAAAAGCATAACTTGTGTGTTTATTGCAACAACACAGAATTGCATATGGAAATCTTTTTGCATGTCCATTGCCTGCTCTCGTCTCCCTATAAAAGCAACCATTTTGTGTGTTTTCTGTCTTTTTTTAATATTCCAATGTAAGTAATGTTACAACAATTGCTGTTTAATTGCCAAAAAACCCACCCCAGTTGTGTTTTTGTATAAAACCACATTTTATTAAAATAAAATCCCACTGTTAATAATATCTTCTTCCAGTTACAGTTGTTACCAATATGTCATTTGTCTGCATGCCTAATATAGATGATACAATATTTCTATAAGAAAATATCAGAGAAATACCCATTGCGTTATTTATGCCTCTCAGTATATATGTTACACCAATTACCGTGTTCACTAAGAGATACTTTACATGGACAGACCCTAGTTTTTAAACACTACATCATATTTTTTACTATTAGATCACTGAAATCAAACATCACTTATATTTTATTCTTTAGATAACCCATTTTCGTAGAACCGAAGTGTTTCTGGTCATCCTGTTATTTCTAACACCAAAAAAATGCATTTTCATATTTTTTTTTAAAACGCACGTGCGTCTGAGAAGTAGCGGTCATTGATTTGATTTCTCTAGTCTATGTTTAGGATATTTTCCGGTTTCAACATCACAGACTCACCTGTAACTCATTTGAATAAAGTTACAGGTTTGTAAATGAACTAAACTTAGTGTCCATTTTCTGTGTTAAAACTAGGGTCTGCTCCTTTAAAAGTTGCTAATTTTATAATAATAACAATAATAATAATAATACTAATAATAATAATAATAATAATAATAATTTTATTTCAGATGAGTGATCCATAGAACATTCATAATTAAACATCACATACAAAACTTGTTCCAGTAGTGCATCACGACTGGTATATCAAATGCCGTGGTATGTACTACCCCTGTGGGATGGTGCATATAAAAGAGCCAAAGTATTTTACTCGACGACTAACAAACATCTTGCTGGCACTGTTTAATAAAAAAAAATCTTTATGTGCACATAAATACAAACACTAACTCAAACATATTTCATCATCTGAACTGGGGTAACAATTACAGTTAACATTTTACCACACAATCGATTATGGATTTTTATAATCGATAATCTCATCTGTAAAGTCAAACCGAACAATTTTCTATTAGAGTTGTTCATTGTATACTGCAGGGAGGGAATCAGTTTCCAAAACCAGATTTATTATTCTTAAATTTGGATTATTGACGAAAAGGTACCCATAACCATAGTGTGACGGTACATGCTCTTAATTTTGTTTTCGCCTGTGGCGATATTAATTGTTTTAGAAGGCCGTGTGCAGTTCCAAATTGCACTTATCCAGGTGGGCAACTTGTTACGTAATACTTCTGCGCGACGGTCCTCGAGCTGTACGCCTAATACACACCCAGAGTAGGTGTGGAGGCCATGTGGCTAGTAGTTACGTAATATCTCCGGTAGTGCTGTTTATGGCCAGGGGATTGCTCGCGGGATGGCGACATCCAGACTGACGATCAGAGAGAAATATACCGACTCTGGGAGAGGTAGAATATCAGATGATAGGTGAGGTACCGCGTTGTACCCCCAGGCAATATTCGCTGTCTCTGAGAGTTTTGAATAAATAGCTAGGGTTTAGAGATATCTAGGAGAACCAAAAAGGAAGGCCCTCGGGAACGTTGTCCGTTTGGACTTTGGTAAATATATTATTTCTGCTCTGTTGTATAACCTTGATGTGATTGATGTGACTTTAAATATTTTAATACTGTATTATACCAATATTCTTTAGACAGTGTCTTCGGTCATCTGACGAAGTAAATCGTAGTCTTACTGTTCTATATTTATACGAGTATTTGGTAATATAAAGCTTAGCCAGTCATCCTAGAGGACCTAGGTAAACTGTAGGTTATTGTCTTTATTGTGATAGGTACCAGTATTAATTCTGTGTTACAAGGTTACTGAATGAGTAGTTAGGGTTAATTAAAAATTAACCAGTTAGGAATAGAGCTGTAATTCCTTTATTAATTAAGTTCCCCTGGCAGCGTGTCTCAATTATCACACGTGTGGGTGTTGTGTCACGGTGAAGTGATTAGCATATTGTGTAAACTAGACACCTAGAGATTAACTAATTAAGTGATCAGTTCTGGGTTGTTATTATTGTTGTTATTAATTAACTACTGCGGCAGTACATTTGTCAGCGTAGGTTAATACAGATTCCAAAGTGTATTGTGTTTTTGTTGTGTTTTCTAGTGAACAAAACGTGCTATATTACATATACTTTATATAAGATCGTATCTCTGATCATACCTAGACGAGCCATACTCGGGTAAATACCGCCCGTTACAGAGAGATCTAATAGATATACAGTTAGGAGAGATATTTGGACAATCGTGTTTTATTCATTTACGGGTATTATAGAATCCCCGTGACAGGAGTAGAAAATTGGGGGCTCGTCCGGGATCTGAAACGGGACATGCATATTTAAAAAAGTATTGTTTGTAAATGGGGGCTTTATAAATAATTTTTACAAATAACTAGAAGTAGCAACGTTGTTCACTAGAAAATTAATTAATAATAAGTGCGTCATATCTAAACATGGATAAGAATTTGCTGGATAGGCCTACGCTCAGTGTAGTGGAGATTAAGCGAGCACGTAAGGCCGAGTTAGTTGAAATCGCGGGTGAGCGAGAAATTGATTTAACATCAGCTAAAACCTTAGGTGATATAAAGACAATTATTATCCAGGAAGTTTTTGGTGATAGGCCTGTTATGGAAGACAGTGAGATTGTTCCAGAGATAGAGATAAATGAGTTAAGTGTGGAACAACAATTAGCTTTTAAAAAGCTTGAGTACGAAAGAGAAGTACGTGCATTAGATAGAGAGAGAGAAGAGAGAGATAGAGAGAGAGATAGAGATAGAGAGAGAGAAAAAGAAGATAGAGATAGAGAAAAAGAAGATAGAGAGAGGGATAGAGAGAGAGAAAGAGAAGAGAGGGATAGAGAGAAAGAAAATAGAGATAGAGAAGATAGAGATAGAGATAGAGAGAGAGAGAGAGAGAGAGAGAGAGAGAGAGAGAGAGAGAGAGAGAGAGAGAGAGAGAGAGAAAGAAAGAGAAGAGAGAGATAGAGAAGATAGACATAGATAGACAAAGAGAAGAGAGGGAGTGAGAGAAGAGAGAGAGAGAGAGAGAGAGAGAGAGAGAGAGAGAGAGAGAGAGAGAGAGAGAGAGAGAGAGAGAGAGAGAGAGAAAGAGAAGAGAGGGATAGAGAATTCCAGTTAGAAAAATTAAAAGTGGAACATGAGTTAAAGTTGAATACTGAAGAAGTTAGACGAGAGGCAGGAAATGGTTTTAACATGTCGGAGGCTTATAGATCAGTGCCTGTATTTGATGACCAGGAGGTAGTTATGTTCTTCCAACTTTTTGAACGGGCCGCTAAGCAGCTAAATTGGCCGCAGTCTAAGTGGACATTGTTAGCCGTGTCTAAGTTTAAGAGGAAGGCTAGTGTAGCTTATAATCCAATGAGTGAGGAGCGAGCAAGTCAGTACGACCTAGTTAAGGCGGCAATGTTGAGGGCGTATGAATTACGACCTGAGGATTATCGTTTACGGAATAGCGAGTTGAGAAAAACGCAGGGTCAATCTTATAGTGAGTTTGTGGCTAAGAAGGCAGGGATGTTTGGTAAATGGGTGGTGTCTCATCAGGTAGAGTGATATACCGAGTTACGGGAGTTGTTGATCTTACAGGACATTAAAAATGGATTACCAGTTAGCTTACGTATTCACTTAGAGGATCGTGAAGTCAAAAAGATAGAGGAGGCAGGCATAGTGGCAGATGATTACGTGTTAATGCACAAAGCTCAGGCAGTACAGGGTAGCTCTTTACAACAGGGTGATAAGAAGAAATTTCAGCCAGGTTTTTCCCGGGAAAGTAACTATCGGGGAGAGTCATCTAGTTGGTCAGCTAGTCAGGCAAGGAATGCACCTGGTGGGCAAAGTAAGGATAAACCTGCGTTATCAGCCAATGCACGAACTTTTCGTCCACATTGCAGTTACTGTAAAAAGGATAACCATCTTGTCGGGGACTGTTTTAAAAGGAAACGCGATAATGCGCACGTGGTCGGTTTAGTGAGGTCAGCTCCGTTAGCGAGAGAGTTAATGGTTAGTCCCATGGCAGAGAAAGTAAACCCGTATGTGTCCACTGGTATGGTTTGTGATGTGAAACAAGAATTGAGTCCTAAGGCTATATCAATCTATAGAGATACCGGGTGTAGTCAGAGTTTGATCACGCAAGAGTGTTTAGCTGGTATTGAAAATTCAGATTCAGGACGTAGTTTGGCTTTAACCTCGGTTACTGGAGAAAATTTGGTTGTCAGGTTACATAAGGTTTTCTTGTGTTCGAAGTTTGTGACGGGACCAGTCATTATGGGTGTTGTGAAGGACTTGCCGTTTGAAAACATAGGAGTTTTGTTGGGTAATGAGTTGACTAGTCAGTGTTGTCAGCCACAATGTGACCAATTGTTAATTGAAGACAGTCCTTTACCCATAGAAGAGTGTGAGGTTGATGAGACTAGATATTCTGCGTGTGTAATGACTAGGGCGATGGCCAGTAGGTTAGCACGAGACCCAGAGGATATTTGTGATTTTTCTGATACGTGTGTGAGCCATGAAATTGGAATGGATGAGGTTATCAGTAAAATGGTAGATAAGTCAACTGAGGAATTAAATGTGGTGGAACCTGTTGATCTCCCGCAGAGGGCAAATGAACCAGTTGTGTTTGATAGGGGGGACTTACCTTCTAATAGACAAGAGTTAATCCTAGAGCAGGGGGCTGATCCAAGTTTGTTGGCAGCTCGCACTACATTGTTAACTGAAGGTGAGATGGAGGATCAGATGTCAGGGTATTATATGGACATGGGAGTGTTAATGAATAAGAGTGTGGAAAAGGTTGTGCCTGATAGTGAGGAATGTGTGACACGATGTAGAATTGTGGTGCCCTCTAAGTACCGTCCGTCATTGTTATTGTTAGTACATGAGGACGTGTTTGCTGGCCACTTAGGGCGGAATAAAACTTATAGGAAACTTGCCTCAGAGTTTTATTGGAAGGGAATGTTTGCAGATGTCAGTAAGCATTGTATGTCATGTCATGTGTGTCAGGTTGTGGGCAAACTAAATCAGCTAATTCCTCCCTATCCCCTGCAGAAGGTTCCCATAGTTGGGGAAGCTTTTTCAAAAGTGTTGATAGATGTCGTGGGGCCATTACCGAAAACGCGTTCAGGCAACCAATTCTTGTTAACAATTATGTGCGTAACTACGCGTTTTCCAGAGGCGATTCCCTTAAGGAAGGTTACTGCGTCTGTTGTAGCTAGTGCGCTGCTTAAGTACTTCACGTACACGGGTTTACCAGGTGAAATTCAAAGCGACCGGGGTACGAACTTTATGAGCAAGTTAATCCAGCAAGTACTGTCTATGTTAGATATACGACAGATTCGTTCTGCTGCATTCCACCCTGAGAGCCAGGGCGCCATAGAACGTTTCCACCAGAACATGAAAAGTATGCTCCGCTGCCATTGTTTCGACAATGGTACTGACTGGGACCAGTCAATTCCTTTCGTGTTGTTCGCAGCACGGGATGCTAAGCAAGAATCCTTAGGATTCACCCCATTTGAGCTGGTCTATGGGCATTCAGCCCGAGGCCCACTCAAATTGGTAAAAGATGGTTGGTTAGACAAGGATAATGCCGAAAACCTGCTGATTTATGTAGGGAGAGTTAGAGATAGGTTGTGGCAGGCGACCGAACTGGCTAGGAAGCATCTGAGCTATGCTCAGAGCAAAATAAAATCAGTGTTTGATAGGAAGGCTAAGAGTCGGGAATTTAAACCAGGGGATAAAGTGCTGCTGTACCTTCCCATTAAACGGGGTTCATTACAGAACAGGTATTTCGGTCCCTATGTTGTGCACAAACGGGTTAATGAGACAGGGTATGTGATAAACAGTCCTGATAGGGTTAGGAAAAGTAGGTATTGTCACATCAATTTGCTAAAAGGTTATTTTGACAGACTGCCGATAGTTCCAGTGTTGCCTGTCCAAATTGAGAGTCACTCAATTTCCTGTGATGACGTCAAGACTGCAGAGATCAAATTAACCAACAGCCAGATTCTAGCAGACTTGAGTTCCTATCTACAGCACCTTGACAGCCCCCAGCGAGCAAAGCTGACTACGTTAATACAAGACAATGTTTCCATTTGTCAGGACTTTCCAACGGTTACCAATACTTTAATCCAGGATGTGCGCTTGGAACCAACGCTACACTGATTCGACAGCATGCCTATCGGATAAATCCTGTAAAACGTGCGGCACTAAAAAACGAGATAGATTACATGTTGGAACACGACATTCTGGAACCATCAAACAGTCAGTGGGCATCACCTGTTATTCTGATTCAAAAGGGAGATAACAGTTTCCGGGTGTGCGCTGACCTACGTCGCGTGAATCAACTCATCAAGGCAGATGCCTACCCTCTACCCCGCCTTGATGATTGCATCGACCGAGTTGGACACGCGCAATACATCACCAAATTGGACCTACTGAAGGGTTTTTATGCCATTCCGTTAACGGAGGAAGCTAAGGACATTCTGGCGATCATCACACCTGACGGCCTCTTCCAATTCCGAGTGATGCCGTTTGGTTTGAAGACTGCCCCTGTTGCCTTTCAAAGGAGGATGAACCAGGTGTTATCAGACTAGAAAACGTCAGTGTATATCTGGACGATGTGGTGTTAGCCACCGACACTTGGGATGAACATTTAACCAGGCTACAACAAATATTCAGTCGCCTACAGAAAGCTAACTTGACTGTGAACCTGGGCAAATGTGAATTCGTGAGAGCTTCAGTGACCTACTTAGGTCATACTGTCGGACATGGTTGCGTCGCCGCACTGCAGGCCAAGACACTAAGCATCAGCCAGTACCCTGCACCGACCAACCGTCGTGAAGTTCGCCGGTTCCTTGGTATGGCTGGTTATTATCGTCGTTTCTGTGCTAGATTTGCGACGGTAGCGGCCCCCATCACATCGCTGCTAAAGAAGGAAACGAAGTTCCAGTGGTCAGATGAATGCGAGAAGTCATTCAACCGTCTCAAGCAGATGCTCTCCTCGTGTCCCGTGATGGCAGCACCAGACTACCGAATGCCTTTCAAGCTAGCTGTGGATGCCAGTGACGTGGGAGCTGGAGCTGTGCTGTTCCAGGAAGACGAAAATGGACTGGACCATCCTGTAAGTTTCTTCTCGAAAACGTTTGACAAACACCAGGTGAACTATTCCACTATAGAGAAGGAAGCTTTGGCCATGGTACAAGCTCTGAAGCATTTTCAGATCTACGTGAAATCGGCAGTGCACCAAGTGGTGGTCTTTACTGATCATAATCCGCTTACTTTCATTCACAGAATGAAAGCCACCAACCAGAGAGTTTTGAGGTAGAGTCTTCTTCTGCAAGAATACCCAATTACCATTGAACATATCAAGGGCACATCCAATGTAATCGCTGATGCCCTGTCCCGAAGTTGAACGTTATGATAATGTGTTGACATTCTTGATTTCTATTTTGTTTATATATATTTTATTTTGTATACCAGGGACTCAGAGACTCAGTGTGATTACTGGTAGTCACCTTATTATTATATGTGTTATAAATGCCCGTATGCGTCGGTTAACGCACTTTTGTTTTAATGTAGTATATTTCCCTATTCCTAGAGTAGGGGAAATATCCTTTTTGACGTGGGGGTGTGTGACGGTACATGCTCTTAATTTTGTTTTCGCCTGTGGCGATATTAATTGTTTTAGAAGGCCGTGTGCAGTTCCAAATTGCACTTATCCAGGTGGGCAACTTGTTACGTAATACTTCTGCGCGACGGTCCTCGAGCTGTACGCCTAATACACACCCAGAGCAGGTGTGGAGGCCATGTGGCTAGTAGTTACGTAATATCTCCGGTAGTGCTGTTTATGGCCAGGGGATTGCTCGCGGGATGGCGACAGCCAGACTGAAGATCAGAGAGAAATATACCAACTCTGGGAGAGGTGGAATATCATATGATAGGTGAGGTACCGCGTTGTACTCCCAGGCAATATTCGCTGTCTCTGAGAGTTTTGTATAAATAGCTAGGGTTTAGAGATATCTACGAGAACTAAAAAGGAAGGCTTCCCGGGAACGTTGTCCGTTTGGACTTTGGTAAATATATTATTTCTGCTCTGTTGTATAACCTTGATGTGATTGATGTGACTTTAAATATTTTAATACTGTATTATACCAATATTAATACTGTATTATACCAGTATTAATTCTGTGTTACAAGGTTACTGAATGAGTAGTTAGGGTTAATTAAAAATTAACCAGTTAGGAATAGAGCTGTAATTCCTTTATTAATTAAATTCCCCTGGCAGCGTGTCTCAATTATCACAAGTGTGTGTATTAGCGTTTCTCAATTATCACACGTGTGGGTGTTGTGTCACGGTGAAGTGATTAGCATATTGTGTAAACTAGACATCTAGAGATTAACTAATTAAGTGATCAGTTCTGGGTTGTTATTATTGTTGTTATTAATTAACTACTGCGGCAGTACATTTGTCAGCGTAGGTTAATACAGATTCCAAAGTGTATTGTGTTTTTGTTGTGTTTTCTAGTGAACTAAACGTGCTATATTACATATACTGTATATAAGATCGTATCTCTGATCATACCTAGACGAGCCATACTCGGGTAAATACCGCCCGTTACAGAGAGATCTAATAGATATACAGTTAGGAGAGATATTTGGACAATCGTGTTTTATTCAGTTACGGGTATTATAGAATCCCCGTGACACATAGGTATAATTATTGTATCAATGCATAACATATATATTTTGTTATATTATTGAAATAAGCCATAATTAGTAATTGCAAACTGTCTGATCACTATTACTTGTTGGGGGTTTTATTGTTTGTAGAACGTATACCATTTAATACCATCCACACATTTTTTTTTTTTTTTTTTTTTAAATCTATAAATGAAGAAATAAAGAACGAAAGAAAATAATAAATAATTAAATTGATATATTATGCATACATATACATGTGCACAAGTTGCTCATTGCATTTAATTGTTGACATTCTAAAAATGACTATATTATTAATGAATCGATTTGCAGTCATGCTTGCTTTGTGCCATATTATAAGAATCCAGTTGTATCGGTGAAAATTACAAGTATCTTGGTCTGGGTGTGTTTATTTGGTATCATTAGAAGCGCCGCGTTTCGTAGAACATCTATTAAAATCAGCTTTCGGGAATTTTTATCAGACGTATTAATATTTTAAGCTATTTCAAAGGAAAATAAACCAAAGGTTTATCGTGATAGACTACTTTCAACTGGGTGTTTGCTTAATTAATTATTTGTGGTTGTGTCTGCGACAGGGTGAGGATGACTGCCCATGGAATCAAGCTTGGTACGATTGGCTGGCTGTCCGTCTGCAGTCGTAACCACTAACAAAAGAAAAGAAAGTTTGCCACGGTACCATTGGTGGACTTTCACACCTGTGACAAAACGAGATATTGTCAAGCGTTTCTTAGTTGAATTCAGACCCGTGATAACGCTGTATATGCATTCAGAGGAACGCAAGTGTTTTATTATAAAAACAAATATATATATATCGAGGGGTTAGTGCCAGAACCCATTACATGGTGAATTATACAAAAATGAGTTAATCACCTTGTCAGCATCATGGGAAGGTGTACTATCATTTCACAATGTGTCATTCAAACCAATCATTTATTTATGCTTTTATAGAACAGAACCGAAACCAATTGTCTTTTATGTCCATATCCACAAAAGGCAAAAACCATGTTTTTAGCACTAACTTATTCTGTCTCTAGAATTTTGTAGTATCACCCATAGCTGACAGACATAACGCGTTAGCTTACAACACTGGATTGTGGTGGGCTGTAAACTGTCTGAGAAGATTGAATCCTAGGTGCCATACCGCATGACAGGCTAGTGACATATTATGCTAGCTCTAAGTGTTTACATCCAGCGAAGGTGTTTTGGCTTACAAAGAAATAACAACTCTGGCTGAGGTAGCTAGAATTGACTGTTTACGCATTACGATGACCGGTCCGTTTGTGATAATCTGAGATGGACTGTAAACAATGGGGGGTGTGGGGTGGGGGGGGGGGGGGGGGGGGGGGGGTGGTGGGGGTGGAAGTGTTTAGTTCTTAGACATCTGGAATGTGGTAAAATGTGTGTGTTGTTAACTAGTTGCTGAATAAATGCCGGTTATGTAAATAGTTTAATAAGAAGTGATTGCAGAGTTCATGTAGTTCTACAGAAAAAACACGCAGTTAAGAAAATATTAACTGAACAGAGACGGAAAACCTAGTTAAACAGGAAAGTAGTTTTTCCCTTATTTTAGTCTGAATAGTTACTATGTGTATTAGAGGGGGGGGGGGAATAATTTGCCGGGGGCAGGACGTAGCCAAGTAGTAAAGTGCTGGCCTGGTGTACGGTCAGTCTAGGATCGATCCCTGTTAGTGTAATCATTGGACTATTTCTCGTTCCAACCAGCGCTTCACAACTGGTGTTACAGACCATGATATGTAGGCCTACTATCCTGTCTGTGGGATGATGCATATATTAAAGATCCCTTGGTGCTAATAAAAAAATAATTGCCCATAGAAAGAAAGAAAGAAAGAAAGAAAGAAAGAAGTGTTTTATTTAACGACGCACTCAACACATTTTATTTACGGTTATATGGCGTCAGACATATGGTTAAGGACCAAACAGATTTTTTTAGAGGAAACCTGCTGTCGCCACATAAGCTACTCTTTTTACGACAGGCAGCAAGGGATCTTTTATTTGTGCTTCCCACAGGCAGGATAGCACAAACCATGGCCTTTGTTGAACCAGTTATGGATCACTGGTCGGTGCAAGTGGTTTACACCTACCCATTGAGCCATGCGGGGACCTCACTCAGGGTTTGGAGTCGGTATCTGGATTAAAAATTCCATGCCTCGACTGGGATCCGAACCCAGTACCTACCAGCCTGTAGACCGATGGTCTGCCACGACGCCACCGAGGCCGGTAATTGCCCATAGTTTCATCTCTAAAATATATTTGTGGTTATTAACCACATGTCTGACACCACATACCTGTAGTTGTGTTGAGTGTGTCATAAATATATAATTCCTTTCTTTCTTTGTTTAAACATGGCTCCCATATGCAACAACCTTAGTTAAAAATTATGATCTAGCTATGTCTGTATTTTGTAGACAATTTGAATATTATATAAAAAAAAAAAATTAAGTTGCAATTTAAAATGAAAATGCCTGGGAATTGTTTATTGTAAAAAGGATGCCGGCCCAAAGATGATAAATGTTTTATGACCATACGCAATAACATATTTTAATTTACTTAGCATAGAGTGAAATTAGTTTATATTATTTCAAAGGCATCATCACAGGATTGTAACTTTTCTAGTCATTGTATATTTTATAGACATTATATAATATTTGACATAGAGTTGAACATGAATTAGTAGATACAGGTCAAGTATTTTTCTTTAAATCGGAGTCCGTTCATGGTAGTTCATATTATAACTAATTGGTTAGAAGAAGCGACCCCCTTTATATAAATGGCATAAAATAAATATGCATACTAATAATAAATATTGTTCATTGTAGTAGTTGAAATGTATGCACATTCATATTTTCTGGGCTAAAATATCTAGATATTACTACATTAACTGGAATAACTGTAGCATTTCAGATGTTCCAATGATGAAATATCTCTGGTCATTATAACAAAGTGGTTACTGCTATAGTGTGTTTAAATAAAATGTGTGTGTGTACATGTATATCATTCTACGAGCGCATTAGACAAACATTATACTTAATCACGCACCAGATCAGTGCTGATGACGAATGCATTAAACTGTATTTAGATATGTTTTACACCTGGTCTTATTGTACTTAATGGTATTCACTGGTACATTAAAGATTGTGATATGTACTTTCCTGTCAATGGAGGAAATGCATATAAATGATACCTTGTCGCTGTTTTGTTGCAGCAACCACTATGCCGGTAACAATTTTCCTTTTGCATTTTACAGACCAAGTGTAGAAATACCTCACAGAGAGGACATATGATAACTATGGTTTAAACAACTTCCAGATCAGGTTGCCGGGGTCTGGGTTGAAAATTAACGTTGCGGAAAGACACTGGCTTAAGATGTGATAATAATCCAGCTCAGATTTCAAGACATCGCTTGCCAGATTCGTTTCGAGTTGTGCTGTGCCATAGCCAGCTTTGTTTTGTAAATCCACATAGTCACGATCACGGGACACACACACCTTTCCACCTGCGTCATATTGAATTCTTAGGGGAACAAAAATAACAGTTAAAACTTGATACACAACTATCCACAAGCACCAAACGCCTAGGGTTTGAGGATTAAAAAAAAATATGGAACATGGAATAGGTGATTTTAACAATTCACTAGCCATATATATATTCAGTATCTTTTTGTGCCGCACATGTATTTAAATGTGAACCCTTGAGTTCACATTTAAATACATGTGCGGCACAAAAAGATATTAAATTCACCATTTTCCCATTTTATCACATAGATATCAATGATGAAGTGAAAAGAAAGACAAAGGAAATGTATTTTATTAGAAAGTTTTGTCCACTTCTTAATAAATTATTTTTTAAATACATGTATACTGTACACTTGTTTTCTTTTATCATTTTTATTTATATAATTGCGGTGTACAAGATGAAATAATGCCGACTGCACAAAGTCAAGGGGAAAAAATATATCAAGATAAAAGTTTGAAACTTCTATTGTCCGAACCAAATTGTTAACAATTACGAAAAATTACTCTCCTACCTTTAATTGCCGTTAGATTTACTCCAAAGTTTGTCCAGACAAAAATCTTGAAAAAACCATTACAATGACACAGACTCCACATACCAGATGATAACTATGTCACCTATATCGACTTCGCTGAGAGCGCATAGGGAAAAAGCGTGTAATTTTTTGCTAGCTGCCATTTTGACTTTTTATGGAATATTCTTCAAGAGGGGTGAAGGATAGGAGTTAATCTAACAACGTCATAACATGTTATGATATAAAAGCAAACGTGATGACGTCATATTATTTTTATTTTTTTATTTTTTAATTTTTTTAATGATACCACTAGAGATCACTGATTTCATATTAATTATGTCACATACTTTGGAGGCTTTCACCCCTCTTGAAGAGTATTCCATAAACAAGCAACATGGCAGATGGCAGAAAACTGCATGTATTTTTCCCTATGCAATCTCAGTAAAGACGATATCGGCGACATCGATGCAGTATTGTGTGTGAAATCTGTATATATTTGTAGTGGGTTTTTTTGCGATTTGTGTCTGGACAAACTTTGGAGGAAATCTAACGGCAATTAAAAGTAGGAGAGTAATTTTTTGTAGTTGTTAACAATTTGAACCAGCGGTCACTGCATTGGTCTAACGAACAATACTATTGGACAATTTGACGCTTACAAACCAATGACTTTGTCGGTACTAAATATGACGTCATCACGATTTGACAAACACACAAAATGACGTCATGTAGTTTAAAGAGTTTGCCTTTACGGGTCTCTGTTTTTGGTGTTAAATTAATAACAAAATATCATTTTAATGCAATTCATTATAGATTTGGAAGCAGAATAAAGAGAACTTGTGTATTTTAAAATTTTCTATGAACGTGATTAAATTACAACGTTATAGTAATTCTCAGAACAGTGCGTAAAGTGGTTTACATCGTTCCTATACAGGTTGGCCTTCGTGCGTGTGCGTCGAAAATAAAGGCTTTTAGAGAAAAAATAGCTGAGGTAATAAATAGAATAACAAACTCGGTATCAGTTATTATCAAATTTATGTCCCTCGTGAAATAATTTTCATTTGTCACTCGCTAAAGCTCGTGACAACTAAAAATTATTTCACTCGGGACATAAATTTGATAATAACTGGTAACTCGTTTATTATCCTCTATATATATATTCATACATACATACATCGACGACGAAATGAACGGCACGCCAACGTTACAATGCGATTTCATGACAGATTTGGCGGTGGATCGGTTATGGTGTGGGGTGGTATCACTATGACTGGCAGAACCTCCCTTCATATTGTGCAAGGAAGGGTCACTGGGCAGTACTACAGGGACAACATACTGACACCCTTTGTCGTCCCGTTTGCTAGGCGTGTGGGTCAACGTTTTGTTTTTCAGGACGACAATGCTTATCCCCAGCAGTACAACATCTATCGAATGCAAAGGCCAGCAATGAGCCCAGACCTTTCCCCCATTGAGCACGTTTGGGACATGATAGGGAGACGTGTGCGGCAACGTCAATGACCGCCGACCACGTTAGCGGAACTTGGTTAGGCACTGCAAGAGGAGTGGAACAGACTCCCTCAAATGACCATTGAGAGACTCATACGCAGTATGCCTCGTCGGCTGAATGAATGTCTGACACATCGCGGCGGTATCACCCACTACTGATAAAAAATTGTCAACTTCCAAATTTCACTTCTGACCCCAATCGTTGTTCTTCCAGATCTTTGGTGGTCATAAAACCTGCTGTAATACTGAACTACCGGTTGTAATGTTTGCCCAATTAATTCACTATTATCATATAACCATTCCCCACAGCTAATATACATTACAATTTTGACAATTAAAAATTCTTAGAGTTCTCCTACTGTTTTTTATTAGTATATATATGTATATATATCCTTTATCGCTGCATATATATATTGCTGAGACATATTGCCATGGTCAATATATTAAGTCATTCAAACACGTAAAGTACGAAAAGGAAACACAATTTTCCATGTAGGCCATGTACATATGGGAGCTAAAACGGAAGGAAGCCGAGTACATCATAAGTTGGAGGATAGTAAGGGAATCAAACACTCAAAGGCGCCTTTCTGGACAGTGCAACTTGACATGTGTTAAGATGAAAAATTTATTAATGAATTAATATGTTATTTGGGTGTTTTTTAGCAACCGACGTATCTATGACAACCTTCCACTATATTACGCTTGTTCCGCCAAATCACCCACTGTGAATGGTAGTTATCATCCGTGCAGTATACTTGATGCACGTGCTATTCAATCAATGTGTTACGTAGCTCGGTTTTATTTTTACTGTAAATATGTATATTATTTAAAGCCGCACACCCTAGTTCCATCCAGCGAAAATAAATTATAATTTGGTTAATCTACAAACCTGTAACACACTTAGATCACGTTTTTATCAAATGGAGTGAAAAAGCAGGTTTTATATCGATAAATACCATGGGAATCCCCATGTTCCAATTGCTTGAAATAATTTTGAAAGTTAGTATTCTGATGTCACCGGTAGAAGCACAACAATGCCTATGTCACGACAAATTTCACAGACTTGGGGTGCGTTCGTTTCACCTCTCCTGGACATGTTCCAACTGTTCTGTCCTGGTTGTATCCCCTCTCCAGATATCGTAAGACTGAGCAAAATTATTGGTTTTAAGGGTTTGTAACGTTTTGTATTGAGACACTTACTTGTCTGAACTTTATTGTTACTGAAAATGTTCACGAACTGTGAAGAAAAATCTCACAAATGAACAACAACAAATCGGATGTTGATTGCGCGAACCGCGCACGAGAAAACAAACCGAACCAAAATGATAACGGTCACGTGATATACCAACGTCTGTGACATTAAAAATAGATTGGACCTCGCTTGCTTAACGTTTTTTTCTCGACAACACGTTTTGTGAAAAAATGCAAAAAATGCATTTCGTGGTTTTACAAACATCAGGATTACCAAAAAGCACTTCAGGTGAATGGAAATGTGTATTCTAAATAATAAAATGTAAGTAAAGTGCAATTTTATTTGTGAAAAATGGGGTTTAATAGCGAAAAACAACGCCGTAATGGTTAACAAATAAACGTAACTAGGGTGTGTCCCTTTAAGACTGGCTTAGTTATTGGTAACAGAATATTCATATTGTAAATCCTTATAGCTTTATAGTTTATTATTAATGATATATTAATACATGTAATTGTACAGTGGATGCAATATAATTATATTTTTAATTATTAATATCGCTAGTGGTGTATATGATGTCCCTAATGTGTGCAACATTTTTCACTGCATTAAATATACTGCCGATACTTTTAGTGTATTTGCGTAAACTTAAATATTTTTAACTTTTTGTGTGTGACATTTATATATTTTTAATCATGTTATTGTTATTTTCCTATAGGGTTTAACGTGACCTATCCACAATAAAGAACACTGTAGAATCCACTGCTTTCATCATATATATGGGGCGGGATTTAGCTCAGTCGGTTGAGTGCTCGCTTGAGGTGCTTGCGTTGCAGGATCGTAGCCACCTTGGTGGATCCATTCAGATGATTGGGTTTTTTTTCTCTCATTCGAATGAGTGCCCCACAAGTGGACAAAGGCCGTGGTATGTGTTTTCCTGTCTGTGGGAAAGTGCATATAAAAGATTCCTTGTTGCCTTAGAAAAAATGTGAGAATTACCAAATGTTTGACATCCAATAGCCGATTAATTAATCAATGTGCTCCAGTGGTGTTGTTAAGCAAAATTGACTTTAACTTTGATCATCATATCTGAAACTGGAGGATCCCTTGGTTGGGATGGTGATACGAATGTTTGTCTTTGTACTCGTTGCCAATACGGATATTATAATTATTTTATTGGGTACCCAGCCACATTGGCATTAAAGGGACATACCCTAGTTTCAATCCGTAACAATTAACACTGAGTTTAGTTGATCTACAAACCTGTAACACATTTGGATAAAGTTACAATAGAGTGAAATATGAGTCTGTGACTTTGAAATGGTGAAATACCCTTTAAAAATAGACCAAAACTCAACTCCATAACTGTTACTTTTCAGACGCACGTGCGTTTTTTTAAAATATGAGAAATGCATTTTGTACTATTAAAAACACCAGGATGACCAAAAACACTTCGAATGTACGGAAATGGATAACCTAAACAATAAAATCTAAGTAAAGTATGATTTCAGTTATCAAAAAAGGGCTCCAATACTCAAAAATATGCCTTAGTGTTTAAAAACTAGGATATGTCCCTTTAAAGGGACTATCCTGAGATTGCTGCACTGTAGGATGTTTGTTTTGTTTAACGACACCACCAGAGCAATTGATTTATTAATCATCGGCTATTGGATGTCAAATATTTGGTAATTTTGACATATAGTCTTAGAGACGAAACCCGCTTTTCTGTTAGTAGCAAGGGATCTTTTATATACACCATCATCCAGACAGGATAGCACATACCACAGCCTTTGATCATCACAGACAGTATAGCACAGTACCACATGTGCCTTTGATATACACGATTTCTCACTCCATCATACCAAACAGGTAGTGAGATGGGATGGTATATAAAAGATCCCTTGCCCAAAAAAAGTACTCCATGAAGTGGCGACAGCGGGTTTCCTTCCTTAATATATGTGGACGCCATATAACCGTAAATAAAATGTGTTGAGTGCGTTGTTAAATAAATCATTTGCTATAGCGCTACGACTTTGATGTATCAGTCGATGGAGCGAGAAATGCGGACAGTTTCAAACTGCCCGCACATCAAGGATTGATCCCCCTGTGGGATCCCAGTGGAAAAATGTAGCAGGTTTCTATTCTATTCTATTTTCTATTCTACTCCATCCAGTATTTGACACCACGACAATGATACATAAATCAATTGCTCTAGTGGTGTCGTTAAACAAAACAAGCACTGACTAAGAGCGAGAAATAGCCCAACAGGCTCACCTATGGGGATTGATCCTAAACCGACCGCGCGTTTTACCACTGGGCTACTTCCCACCCTCCATTGTCAATAAAGACCAATTGTATTCTGTTGAGTGCTCAGATTCAGCTGCCATGTCAGCTTTGTATTTTTCCCTATGTCGCGGTTAATCTGCCTTACGCCAATTTTAAACATAATATCAACCAATATATCTTTTCAACTTGGCAAGATGATTGTAACGTATGGTTGTTAAGAATCTCCATTCTGTCGAGACTGTGCTAGGGGTGGCAGTTCTTAGCAAGATGATTGGAACGTATGGTTGTTAAGAATCTCCATTCCGTCGAGACTGTGCTAGGGGTGGCAGTCCGCCTACAGGTTACAGGCTTGCAGGAAGAATGAAAGTATCTGGTGTCATGCTCCTATGGGTCATAGCCAGCATACTTGACACATTCTATTATTCTTGAGTGAAATCATCTTCAAGTGACAGATCTTAATTTTTCAAAAGGTGACACACCCATAGCAAAAGCTAGAGCTGGGCAGTATCAATATCATGACAATACCAAGTTACCATACCAAGAAAATTTCAAAATACTGAAATTTCGTAAACAAATAACAATATATCTGACGAACACAAAATAGCTAAAAAGAAGAGAGAGAGAGAGATGAGGACCATGTGTATGGAATTTAATTTTATTTAAATGAAATTAGCAGGGGAGACTTAACTCGGGCATGCATTTAAGGAAGGAAATGTTTTATTTAACGATGCACTCAACACATTTTATTTTTACGGTTATATGGCATCAGGCCTATGGTTAAAGACCATACTGATATTGAGAGAGGAAACCCACTGTCGTCACTTCATGAGCTACTCTTTTTGATTAGCAAGGGATCTTTTATATCCACCATCCCACAAACAGGGTAGTACGTACCAAGACCTTTGATATACCAGTCATGGTGCACTGGCTGGAGCAAGAAATGGCCAAATGGACCCACCAATGGGGATCAATCCCAGACCGACCATGCATCAAGCGAATGCTTTACCACTGGGCTACGTCCCACCCTCGGGCATGCATGTAAAGACAAGTATACCGAAAATACTGCTCGATATTGGTATCGGTATTGAATACTGTACCAATACCAAGGTAAATCACCCCCAAAATATTGATACCGATACCGAACCTGAAATTTTAATACCACCAAGCTATAGCAAAAGCCACCACTATAGTCATCATGGACGGTTTTGGAGTAGTACTCCAGAAACTCTATATAGTCATCATGGACGGTTTTGGAGTAGTACTCCAGAAACTCTATATAGTCATCATGGACGGTTTTGGAGTAGTACTCCAGAAACTCTTAGAGCACATTTTAATATTCCCTGCACAGATACATGTGTAATTGCAGGGGATAATAAAACAAATGTTATATATTTATTCTAAGTTCTAATATTTCACTTCAAAACTGGAATGCAAAAATTATACAACAGCCTTATTTTTTGGCTTGGGAAATGGTTCCAGATATTGTGGGCTAATACTACAATTAAAGAAAAAACAAACAGCAATTTTCTTCTCTTGTTTTTATTCCCACATTTTTAAGAGTAGCATGACAAGTAATACCATGCTAAGGGTTAATGGAAAAAAAGGATTAAAAAACAAACAAAACAAAACAAAACATGACTCTGCAGAAAATAAAACTTAACAAAAAGTTGTGTAATGATCAACAGCCAAAGAACATGACATTATCAACACGCATTACATTTAGTTTTATATGTGAAAGTGGTATCATTAAATCTGGCAAACCATAACAGATATCTGTTTGGCATTATGGAGGTGTATGCTTAGTTGTATAATGTTTATTGTATAAAGTACTGAAGACGATAAATGAAGATGTAAAGTTGTAAAAAAACAGATATTTACAATTACGGTCTCCAAAGCAAAGTCTACAAACATGGATTATTTAATACAGCATGTGATACTATACCAACTGAAAGAATTCTTATCCGATTACAAATGTACCACTGAGGTCCGATGAATGCCAGGTAACTTTCTAGGAAAGGAAGATTGTGCACATTTTTAGGGGAAAATGGAACTTTGTTCACTAAAACATATGATGTGTTAGTTTGCTTTGTTTTTAAAATGGACTAATATATGGGAGTTTGGGGACTTTTGTTTGTTTCTTAGGTTTGAGTATTTTTGTCCTTATATACACAGCCTGGTTAAAGAAGTAGACCCTAGTTTCAGCCCATGAACACTTAAGTTTAGTTAACTTACCGTACAAACATGTAACACATCTCGATAAAGTTATAATAAGAGTGAAGTTAAGGTCTGTGATGTTTAAATGTGGAAATCCTGTTTAAAAATAACTAGAGCTTGGCTGGTTAACCGTTACTTCTCTGAGGTACATGTGTTTTTACAATTATTAAAAATGTATTTCAAGGTATTACAAAAACCTGGACGACCAGAAACACTTCAAGTGCATGTAAATAGATATTCTAAATAATAAACTAACTTCTAATTTATATGACCAAAAACGGCTCTAATAGTGAAAAATATGTAATAGTGTTTAAAAATTAGGATCTGTCACTTTAAATCACTGCTGTTATTCAAGTAAAATGTCTTAAATTTTGCCATGTTGTAAGTTTGATATCAACAAATTACATTCGATTTGGCTACAGGGAAATTATTATATTGATTACAAATATTACTAAATAGTCAATATCAACTATGAAAATACTTCTAAATGTCCATAAATATAATTGGCAGTTTTGAAAGGTTAACAATACCAAAAATGTATCCATGCAAACGTCTTAGTCACAAGTTTATGTAAACCTATCAGAATTGGGAGTTTTATCATTACATTTTAACACAAAATTAATGTTCTGTAAGATAAATATTTCTAGGATACCAATATATATTTAAATCAAATGCAATTCATTTTGGTGGCATTGATTGATAACACTCCTCACCGTATACATGTACAATGACAAAATTATTAGATCAAAAATAGAAGAATTCTGAGTCCCTTGGCTCCCTGGATAAACCTGTGCCTGTTTCAACCCATTCCCAGTAACACAAATGACCTGTTTTGGTTAAGCAATTATAAATGTTGTTCAAATGCTCTCCTAAGACTTGGTGGTCAATCATATTGGATGCAGTTATAAAAATTAAAATACATATTTCCTAAGAGAGCATTCACACTGAATGCATGTGATGGATGTATTTATAAAACACATCCAGCCAGCCACAGTGAAATAAATACCTGCATGTGTCTATTATAAATTAAGCCAATGGTATTTGCTTATGTTAACACACTATGGTATTTCACCAAACCGTTCATTGCAAAGCTGTGGTATAATATTTACTGTATGATAAACCATACCATCAATCCTGTCTTGGATGGAAGAGCCTGCGAGAGCCGACACCTGCACCCATAACAGGCATGCGCTAAAACAGAATGTTCTGAATGTGTACGATAAAACCTATGACCTGACCATCAATTCATCAAAATTATGGTTTGCACATTCTGTATATTTTGATACAAATAATACATATCACTGTATACAGTAGAATCTTATTGGGTTGAACTCGGAAGGGTCGAATGCACTGCAACGCTCAAACCAAAAACAAAGTCCCGAGTTACACTTACACAATGTTGACTGAATGGTTCGGTCGAATTAACCGATGGGGCAAACACTTTCTCAAGCACTGACGGGGCTCGAGCCAGTGGGATTCAACTGTATATATTTAGCAATGATAAACATGACAAATGCTCAACTCTTATAAATATGTTCACAACACAGCTCTACTTTTAATATAGTATAGCCAATCTTCACATATGTAGAGTATTTTCTTGAAAATTATTCAAATGTGATTAATTTAAAGAATATTTTATGAGCCAAAGACTAAATGTTGTAGCCACTTTGTATAAAAATTAGCAATTGACTAATATGGCAATGGACAGGGTGATCTGTGTTAATATAAAAATACATTGCAGTGAGCTTATTACCTGTGTCCAGAATGCAGAAGCTGGTGTGAACACTCTGAACGCATGTGGCAGCGACAACAGACACAAGAGCCAGATCGCACGCACATGTTGCTTCCAGTGTGAATGAGCCCTAAAAAGGACAGTCGTGAGTTTACAACCATTGTAAACTGTTTCCGACCAATAGAGTCTTTTCAATGACGTAACATACAAATTAAATACATTTTCTTATTTAAAATATCAGTCTGTATTTACAAGGTGTTTGTTGTTGTCCTAATGCTTGTAGTAGCCCAAACCGGATTTTACCTCCCAATAATTTTGTATGTTCGAAAAAATATACATATCACGAATTAAAGTAAAAACTGGGTGCCACAAACATTAGTATACGACTGCAAACACATTAGATATACAGACACGGGTATTCTAAACAAGAAAATGTATTTAGTATGAAATAGTACTCGCTAACAAGGCTCTGTTATCGCAGACATCTTACAATGGCTGCAAACTCAGGACAGTCCCTTTAAATAAAAGTTTACACACGCTGAATTCAGAATTATTAATTATTTAATTTTTATTTTATTTTTTGACGATATTGCCAGAATCAAAACAAAAACAATAATGTAATGAAGATATTTTAGGATTCCATCTCACAATCGTGCACTTTTGACCCAAAATCTGGGATTCGCATATGTATAAAATCCCGTTAAACTCGCAACCTGTTTTAAGTTGTTGTTTTTTTGTTTGTTTTTCTTCATTTCAGTACTTCCTATGCTTTAAAGTGACTGACCCTCAATTGGAGCTAATACAACCAACATGGGCGCCAGGAACACACAGGATTTACCACAACTGATAAGTTGAAAAATTTAAAATTAAAATATCTCCCGAAAAAAACAAACAAAAACAAACCCACAGTAAAATACAAAATATTTTGCTCTGCCTAAAAACTAGGGTCAGTGCTTTTATTTATCATACAACGTCATACAAAATTTACTGCCTGTGAAGATTAAGATATGTGTGTGTATTGGTTTAATTGTAAATTGATCTTCACTTTAACTACATGTAAATAATGTTTGCCCTCATGCATGATCCCTGAACATGTTTCATCATATATGGAGTTTGGCACCAAATAAACAATCTTATTATGACTAGTGAGGAATAAATAGGTTTTTTAAAAAAAAAAAAACCCAGAAATATAAAGGTATGCTAAAAAGAAAAAGGGTTTCATATAATTATACAGACATGATTAACAAAAATAAAGCTACTAAAAACAATGACAGAATACTAGTCCCCATCAATAAATATAATGATTATAAGTGTACAGTTAAATTAGAATTAAAAAAAAAAAAAACTAAAAAAAAACCCTAAAAAAAAAAAAAAAAAATTAACAAAAAAACTAAAAATACATGTAACATGTGTAGTGACCAGTCAGTTGGGCCACCAGTACATGGGTTCAACTCACTGCATAACATATTTAGTAGCATAACTAGCATTCTCATTCTCCCCTACCCTATGTCAAAAAGATATCACAAAGGGCCCTATGACAAGAACTTAATTTTTTTTTTTTTTAAATCAACTATTTGTGGCCCCAGTTGACAAACGACCTCAACCCCTGGAGCTGAATCCTTTCTGCCAACAATATCAGTACATCATTCTATAACAGAGTTCATATGTTTTGTTATAACGGAGCCTAAATATATATACATAATTGTTACAGCTTTTCCTATGGCAGGGTTTTAAAAGAAAACATGGTCACAGCAGTGTAAACTGGGTCAATTCTGCTTACAATGTGACTGACAAAAGTGTATTTTTTAAATAAATGCGAGATTAGACTATTTTTTCGTGTTATGGAACAACTTGGGACTTTTAAGATTTACCTGATTTCAATAACTACCGAATATGCATTTGACACCCATTATGAAAATGTAGATGAAAAACAAAATACACATTTATATTGCACATATATTAAACCAGATGCATGTTTATCAAGTATATGTTCTGAATGAAATCCTTTTCATTTGTCACTCACTAAAGCACATGACAATTTCACTCATGCATAAACATAATAAGAAATGGTACCATGTTTAATATGTTATTAATTGTGTTTTAAATTAAATAGCATAATGAAATTATTTTAAGAAATGAATGAATCTTAAAATGACACCATGGCATAAAAACATATTAGCTATTGGATGTTAAAAGTTAACTACATGAAAATGGTTCTATTTACAGGATGAAGACCAACTCTAGTGATACCACTGAAAGTGCGATACAATGAAAAGCTCACTGGGACATACAATGTATTACCTGTACTGCCTAATGGGACACTACTTTCATATGAACAAAAATATATTGAAGCAGCAACAATATGTACCGGTACTCCCCCCCCCCCCCCCCCCCCCCCAATGCAGCTACACATTAAAAAAAAAAAAAATGATGTGGTAAATGTTCTCAAAAATAATAAATTATGGCAGGGGCTGGAGGAATCAAGAATTCATTGGTGTGTTTTCAAAACTGATAAGTGGTGTGGCCATTTGTAATGAAAATATCATTGTTTTTGTAGTGATGGGGGTGGTGGGTGGGGTTGGGGTTGGGTACGGGCAATAAATGTTTCCAAAAATAATACAGTATGATGTAAGCAGTAATGAAATTAATATATTCATTTGTGTAATCTTTTGATGTGGGTAAAGGGATAAAGGGATTAATTTAATCATGATAACTGTGTGCATGTTTCTGAATAACTGTGACACTTCAATGAAAACTACAGGTATGATGGGTTCATGTTCATGTATATAAATAATGAATGACAACATGATTTTACTGTAAACAAACATACAGTGAGTGACATATGTGTTATCTCATATGTAATCCTTAACAAGTGTGTTTCATAGAACTTTTTATTAATGCAACAGAAAAAAAAAGAAAAAAAAAAGAGAAGCTTAAACCCCAATTCATAATGAACTGCCCAATTCACTTCTCTCCACATAAATTCCTAGTTTTCTTCCAAGTTAAAAAGAAGGAAGGAAAACCTAAACATTCTAAATAAATATTGTCATTAGGTTAATCCAAACATTTTGTTGAAGGATGGCCATAACCTAAACATTCTAAATAAATATTGTCATTAGGTTAATCCAAACATTTTGTTGAAGGATGGCCATAACCTAAACATTCTAAATAAATATTGTCATTAGGTTAATCCAAACATTTTGTTGAAGGATGGCCATAACCTAAACATTCTAAATAAATATTGTCATTAGGTTAATCCAAACATTTTGTTGAAGGATGGCCATAACCTAAACATTCTAAATAAATATTGTCATTAGGTTAATCCAAACATTTTGTTGAAGGATGGCCATAACCTAAACATTCTAAATAAATATTGTCATTAGGTTAATCCAAACATTTTGTTGAAGGATGGCCATAACCTAAACATTCTAAATAAATATTGTCATTAGGTTAATCCAAACATTTTGTTGAAGGATGGCCATAACCTAAACATTCTAAATAAATATTGTCACTAGGTTAATCCAAACATTTTGTTGAAGGAGGGCCATAATCTAAACATTTTAAAAACATAAACACAAACAAAAAGAAAAGAGTTAAACACACAATGTTCTGATCAATACCACATTTCAGACACAGCCATGAAAACAATTTTAAGGGGAGTGATTAAAATGCTTCCCTAATTTAGACTATAGGGAGCCATTTAAGATATTACCATAATGAGCATCAATATTTAATCCTCTTGTAATACTTTTTTTTTAAATTCACATGTTAAGAGGAGCTAAAAATTACCTTCCTTGAACTAGTTTTAGGGGAAAGAAGTTTGTTTTGTTTAACAACACCACTAGAGCACATTTTTTATTAATCATCGGCTATTGGATGTCAAACATTTGGTAATTGTGATATACAGTCTCAGAGAGGAAACCTGCTACATTTTTCTATTAGTAGCAAGGGATCTTTTATATGCACCATCCCATAGAAAGGATAGCACATACCACAGCCTTTGATATATCAGTCGTGGTGCACTGGCTGGAACAAGAAATAGCCCAATGGGTCACCAACAGGGATCAGTCTCAAATCGAAAGTGCATCAAGCAAGCACTTTACAAGTTTTAGAGAAGTGATGGAGACCCAGACCGGTAGCTCTTCTTAAATGGCGAGGTCTGATATTAATGTCACAAATGGAAAGTGTCTAATTAGTAGAATTTGGCACCAGTGTTGTAAAAATAATATGAACTGAAAAACAAATTTTAAACATAAAACTGATTTGTAAAATTAATTAACAATGACCTGGACCTGTGCTAATAAAAACGTTTAAGAGTCCAGACTCAATCTCCAATGACGTCAAACACATACAATTTGTATGGCGTTGTCATGATATTACTGTCTCAGACTCCATTAGTCTCGAGTCTAGACTCTAAAAGTTTTATAAGCACCAGGCCTGTTCTCCAAGTACATGTGATTTGTGATGTCAAAGCAGCAGATGAAGGTGCGTGTTTTGTGAATGTTTGGCCTCTTTCTTGATAATAAATCGTATCATACCATACACTATATACATGCACCTATACCTTACACTTGAGATCTGAATACAACCTAGATAGTACAGGGATGCTTGGTTGTTTTCTTGCTGTAAAATCTGTTACATCATCCAATCATCTGAAAAAAACCCCGACTATAGCCATAAAGAAACCTATCCTGTGTGGCGCAACAAGGATGCAATCTCCTTGGGTGTGGCTGTCCTCCTACTGACAACGCACTATAGTCCGTCCCATAGGTAAAAGCCTTTTTCATTCTATGGAATTTACTACAAGTTATTTATTTCTGAGCAGATTGTTACTTTAAATTGGACACAAAAATAGTCTATTTTTCTTATTTCCAAAACACCTTTACTTTTCTTTGTACATCAAAAACTGAAATTATTTACCCAAAAAACAAAAATTTCTGGACTATAGATAGAGATTCATGGAATCGTCTACTATTTTGCCAAATGTTCATTCGACTCTGCATTGTGTAAAGATATGGCCCTGTCATTTAAATTAAATTAATGACAGACAGGTAAGTAGCAATTGCCACTAATCAAGCACCCATTTTCACCTATATATCTTCTGAGCTAAAGTCTTTGATCAATTTCTGTCTGTTAACAGGACCTAATAAAAGTATTAAATATGTCAGACTTTAGATATTTTTCATTCACGCTGATGACAAGTTGTTTTATCAGTATTCCAAAACAGGAACTAAAAAGCAAAGGCAAACAAAAAAATGACCAACATTTAATGTAAAAACACCAAAATATGTTTTTAAATAAAATTATACTAATTTTTAAAAACGAAGATTTGTTGGTATAAAATTAGATTCAACAACTGAGAAACTTTTTAAGTAGTACAAAATCAACAAATATTGTATCGGTTATGATGCTCCACTGTGTAGGAACAAGATCTAAAAAAATATTAAATTAACACACACACCATGGCTGTAAAGTATTTAAAAAAAAGAAACAAAAAAGGATATTCTAACCTAATATTCATGGATTAAGATGTGTAAAACACCTCAGTGTTCAGATCCATTGAAGAGTTGAAGATATGCTCCTCTCTCCATCTAACAAACTGATACAAAAATGTGTTTAAAATGTCTTATTTGATAAAAACATCTATCATTCCAAAACTGTCCAAAGCAGTAAGTGCCTGGAGTTTCCTGACCGTTCATAACCAGCCTTCCACTGCCAATTTCCATTATGATTTAAGTGTATGGTCACCCACGTCAAAATCATCTTCATTGAGACAATTAATGTCACGGGTCTACAACTGTGAAAATTAGAGACATGTACTTGCATAATAACTTGTGTAGAACATGGTATATGTATCATAAATAAAATATATATAACACACACGTACAATATTAGTATAGTGAGATGGACAACTATTTATCTAAAAAGTAATTAAATATGCAAGGTGACATCACATGACAATTCCAGATACAATATGGTATATGCTGTATGAGCTTAACCTGTTTCTGTTTAATATGACAGCATCAGTAATTGATCTACAGCCAATATAAGATATCTGTATCCACCCATTTTAAGGGTTACTTGCAACCTGCCACTCTCACACATTCACATTACATTTAACATACGAGATTCAAACATTACAATTATAATTAATTATGCTTACATTGTTTCACAGAAACATATGTGTGTTACTATCATGCAATAATTCACTATACCTTTGGCCCCATATACTACAACAGTATCCTTTTTCTGTCATGGTTGAAGACGTGCTTGGTAGATCATTCATTGAAGAAACGGAAAGCCAACTAAAAGGACCCCCAAAAGGTGCTTTTATAGATACAAGAAATGATCAAATGTGGTTTGTTGTTCAGGGGCCTAGTTCACTAATCTCCCGCAACTTTGCGATTTCGTAGTGCAATGCAAAAAGACTTGAAGAATGATGTACGGTTGCCTTAGAGTGCTTTGTAACTAGGCCTCAAAGTTTTAAAACCTGCTGTTTGATACCGTGTGGAGCTAGTTAACCTCAGCAGAATTATAGTGACCTCAACTATAGCACAATGAAGCATCTGTTTCAATGGGTGCAAAAAAAAATTCATGTTTTTATGAATGCTTTCAACAGTGCATTGTGTCTTGGCAAGTGCCATTCAAATGGTCCAGAAAGCCAATATTCAATTACCATCGATATCAAGCATGGTGTTAAAAAAAAGTTAATGCACAACATTTCAGTGTTCTATCAACGGGGAGTGGTATATAACAACAAACAATTCAGTTGCTGATAGTGATAACCATTTAACAGCTTGCTACATTTACTGTCATAACAGTTGGATACTGAACTCTGGTTGATGGTCACTTCTATACATTGACATTTAGTCATAAACTTAAACATGTCCAATTCCCCACAGACTAAATATTAAGATTTTCAAGGATGCTTGGTCCTCGCAACAATATTAAATGTTTTTTGCCTGAAATAACGTTGTTTTGTTTTTCACATCTCATCATGAAAAATCAACCAGCACCGAGTAAATGCTAACGTTCATGATCGATCCGCTGAAGTGTTCTGAATTGTCATACACCAAGATGATTCAGCAGGATGTATCACTTTCTTGAGGTTCTGTATGTATGAAGACATTCAAGAACATGCCAGTATGTAACAAAGTGAATATTCTCAGTAAGAAACTGCTAGTGTCAACCAGAAGAACAATACTTGGATTTTAAGATGACCAATTAGTCCAGAGGACACACGATGAAGGGAAACTTGCACATGTTTTCTACTATAGATTTAGCAGACATAGCATTACATTTTTAGTGATAATCATCACTAAAGTTCATAAAGCCAAAACTACAATTTAGTATGGTATTTGTTCAGAAATTCCCGATCATGGAGATGACCAGTAGGCATTTCACCAAAACATTCATACCATTATGCTTACAACATCTAATAGCAGTTCTACTTCTCTGTTAAATATTCTTACATTCCAAATACAGAAACATATGGTGACACCTATGGGTCCAAACTGGACCTTAGATAAGTAAGTACGTGTAGGTTACGCTGATCACAGGAACTTGGCAAGATCCATCCACCAATAGTCATCGCTTGCTGGATTTGTCCTTTACTGGCTGCATTCGTTCAAAGCTAGTGTATCATCAATATATACATAATATATAAAAGCCTAATATCACAGCCTGGAAAACTATTATCTAAAACACTGTTCAGCACATCAAGAGCAAAGCTGTTTGTTAAAGAGGAGTGTGCACCCCATTACTGATGGCATTATCAAAGAGATCACAACCGTTTTGTTGATGGAGAGAATCTGAAAAAACCCTGATATTCTCATCTCAGTCATCATACTCATTGGTCAGAAACTGATGGATGAACATTGCTTTCTTCTCCTCTTCCATTTTCTTTCGCCGTTTGTCTGTGGTGACTCTGGTTTCCGTTGGTGACCGTATCAGCACTCCACTAAACAGGGTGGCTGGAAGAAAAAATCAGAAGATTTGTGACTCTCGGTTTGTTTAATATCTCTAGAAAACTTTGTATTGTCGACCACAATGCATTTACTATTATTATAGTCCGGTTTGTATGTGGGACTGAATTTCATTGACGTGGTTAACTTCCTGACACTATGCCTGACCGGGGGAGCAGGATGTAGCCTAGTGGTAAAGCACCCACTTGATGCACGGTCGGTTTGAGATTTATCCCTGTCGGTGGGCCCATTGGGCTATTTCTCATTTCAGCCAGTGCACCACAACTGGTATATCAAAGGCAGTGGTATGGGCCTTTGACCAGTTGTGGTGCACTGGTTGGAACAAGAAAAATAACAATCAGCTGAATGGATCCACTGAGATGGTTTGATCCTGCGATGCAAGCACCTCAGGCGAGCACTCAACCTACTGAGCTAAATCCCGTCCCTCATATGGACAAATTATTCATTGATATCCGGTTATCTACATGTACCACTCTTCTCTGTGAATGTGTTGAATATCATTGGAAATAGGGGAACTGTGAATAAAAATGTAAAAACTAAATAAATGGTCAATTCAAAGCCATACTGTTTTGACCTGCCATGCTTGATGTCAAGTATCACAGGCACATATGTCCATTTGTTGGAAATACTAGGACAACACTTTCCCACAGACAGGACAGCACAACCACGGCCTTTGATATACCTGTCATGAGGGATGAGAAAATGGGTCTCATGAGGGATAAGAAAAAAAGAAGAAAAGAAAATGTGTCTACCGAGGTAGTTCAATCCTACGAAAGAAAGAAATGTTTTATTTAACAACGCACTCAACACATTTTATTTGTGGTTATATGGCGTCAGACATATGGTTAAGGACCACAAGGACATTGAGAGAGGAAATCCGCTAACGCCACTTCATGGGCTACTCTTTTTGATTAGCAGCAAGGGATCTTTTATATGCACCATCCCACAGACAGGGTAGTACATATGGCGGCCTTTGATATACCAGTCGTGGTGCACTGGCTGGAACAAGAAATAGCCCAATGGGCCCACTGACGGGGATCGATCCCACACTGACCACGCATCGAGCGAGCACTGTACCACTGGGCTACATCCTGCCCCACGATCCTACAACTCAAGCACCTCAGGCGAACGCTCTACTGACTGAGCTAAATCCTGACCCCTATAAATTAGTGCTGTTGTTGGAGAAGACCCTATATTACGGAGCTGTGTTATTTTAGGCCAGGTACAAGAGCTGGCTATTCAGGCCATCTGTGAACAATGAAGGAAATTGTTTCATCAGAAAGTAACTAAGCAAGCTGACTGACAGAAAATTCAGTGCACAACAACCAACTTTTTTTTTTTTTTTTTTTTTAAATCCCAGTGCCCCCTTTTCTTTCTCTCCTTTGAATTCCATCTCATTTCTTCCCGATCTGGCAACTCCTCCTATCTTTCAACTTTTTTTGCTGTCCACCTCCACATCCCAGTCCTTGTCTCTCCAACCACGACATGTGCTCGTCTCTTGTGGCTATCTGTGCCACACACCTGTTCCCCATCAGCTTTTAGCTGTGGGCTTAGTCTGACCACTTCGGGGAGTGTTCAGTAGTTACTTCTGGCATTGTTAAGAGGCACTTGTAACCACCTACTATGCACCCCTACTACTGGCGATCATTAGTTAGTGCCATGGGTCAGACCAGCTTTATTAGCAGCAGAGGATGAGGATGCCAGGTGAGTGCAGGGAAATACATAGAGACTGCACCTGTGGAGGAAGTTGACACAGGTAGGCGATGGTGTGGACAGCTCACAAGACAGAGTGGGAGGAAATTGACAGAAAGGATCGAAACAGATTGAAAGCACAACAACAAAATGGTAAGTTAAAACCTGCAATACTCACAGAGAAACTTTGCATCAAGATGATGATTGTAAATCATTAACTCTCGAAGGAATGCACATATATATTTAAACAAATTCCGATGACACTCGGGTATTTTTGTCAACAACTGAAACGGGAACAAAAGAGAACATTTAACATATTTCTATTTCATAAAACAATTCTCAGCATTCGTGTGTACATATGTATAAGAGGAAGTCAAGAATGAATATAGGTATTAAATATAAGTACATGTGTATGTCATATATCTATGTAGGTCTGGACATTATGATTATTATGATTAAAATATATCAATAACTATTAATTTTAATGAAAAATATGAACAAGTAATATCTCACACATAATCACAAACCAAATTAGATGAAAATGTAAATACATTAAAGGCATACTGTCACAGATCACTGACCTATTTAATGGTCTAACAAAGTATTACCGTAACAAAAGTAATTTGATTTGTCCCTAAATGTACTTTATTCAACCACCTTCATAACCACCATACTCCATTTATTAATGACATTTTGTTAAAATAATTGAATTATGGCAATGGTCCATAATTCAAAAACTAAAATTGCCGATTGGGATGACATGGATTTCAGTCCATCATGGTTCAGTTACGGTGATGCAATAGATAGATTTGGTTTTAAACGATTAATGTAATTTTTATTTATTATACATTTTTAGAGAAATAAGGTCCTTAAATCCGTGACAGTATGCCTTTAACTGAACAAATATATTTATAAGTTTCTTTTGTTTAACGACACCACTAAGGCACATTGATTTATTAATCATCAGCTATTCGATGTCAAACATTTGGTCATTTTGACTCGTAGTCATCAGAGGAAACCCATTACATTTTATATGCACTTTCCCACAAACAGGAAAGCATATACCACAGCCTTTGACCAGTTGTGGTGCACTGGTTAGAAAGAGGAAAAACCCAATCAGTAGAATTAATCCACTGAGGTGGTTCAATTCGGTGACGCAAGCACCTCAAGCACTCAACCGACTGCGCTAAATCCTGCCCCTTATTTATAAAATATGGCTGTTCAAAGCTGACAAAGTTCTGTACAAACATGAAAGGAGAGGAGTACTGACCAACATTCCAGAAGACTGTTTAACCAGTACCTTTCATTTCAACTTATTTTCGTGCTTATCTGGGCTGTCTGTCCAGGACAGTGGGTTAGTGGTTAGTAACCAGTACATGAGAGATGTCAAATAGCAAATATGTCAACCAGTCAGAGTCAAGAGAAAAAGAAAACAGACTTCTACCAAGTAAAAATTCTTACCAATTAGCACAAGTTTCCTTTTAATTTTATTACTATACACATCCTCATAGGATGGCACATAGCACAGCTTTTGTTTGATTACCAGTTGAGGAGCACTTATTATTTGAAAGGGTAAATAATCCAGTGGGAGCATCATAGGAGCAGATAATTTTGTTATGCTCTTATACCACAAAGGTTTTGAGCGTATCAATCCTTAGACAGACCACATCTGAGAAGGCCAATCTACCACTGAGCTGCATGTCGACCTCTTTAAAGTCATCAAATGTGAGGCTTTTAATAGACATCACATATTTATCATGAATTCCAGGCATTTTTTTTTTTTTTTTTACAGCTTCGTATATGGTGCATTTCTTTTCATGCATTCTATCATTATTTTAGGGTGCAATATTCTGAAATTCCTGAAAGGCCTCAGTGGTGTCATGGTTAAGCTATCAGACATAAGGCTGGTAGGTACAGGGTTCGCGGCCGGTACCAGCTCCCACCCAGAGCGAGTTTTAACAACTCAATGGGTAGGTGTAAGACCACTACACCCTCTTCTTTCTCACTAACCACTAACAATTAACTCTATCCTAGACAGACAGTGCAGATAGCTGAGGTGTGTGCCCAGGACAGCGTGCTTGAACCTTAATTGGATATAAAGCACGGAAATAAGTTGAAATGAATGAATGAAATTGCTGATGTGATTGCTGGGGGCCATGCAGATCCCCATGATGCAAGTTTAGCTAAACACACCTGTTTACACAACTGGAAGTTGTGGCTGTAGTCGAGGCACTGCTGGTAGCAGCTGAACGGTATCACAGGGTCTGCGAGCGACTCCAGGAACAGCAGCAAGCACTCCGCTACAGCATGGACACCTCCACCTGACGCTCATAAGGAACACACAACTCTCTACATGGTCATTTGGATGGGTGGATGGGTGGGTGGATGGATGGATGGATGGATGGATGGATGGATGGATGGATGGATGGATGGATGGATGGATGGATGGATGGATGGATGGATGGATGGATGGATGGATGAATGGATGGATGAATGATGGATAATTTATGGATGGGATGGATGGGTGGATGGGTGGATGGATGGATGGATGGATGGATGCATGGATGGATGGATGGATGGATGGATGGATGGATGGGATGAATGGATGAACGGATGGATAATAAAATTATTCAATTTTAGAGGGTAAACACATTCAGTACAACGTGAACAACAAGGTCCTCACTAATGTATGGGTGGGTAGATGGATGCATGGATGAAATGAGACAAGCACTCTACTAGTGAATGGCCCATGTTGCTGTAAGACCAGCTAGACTGTACATGTGAGTGAGAAAGGATACTCAGTTTGTCAGGCACTCCAGTGTCAAGACAGTCTATTATGTCTCGGATTTCCTGTGGTTTCCCGGGTTGCTTAAAAAGTTCTGCCTGAAACACAGAAATCCTCAATTTCAACTCCATTGGCAAAAACAACAACAAAAACATCTGTATCATAGTCATACATTGTTCTTTCAATTTATACTTGCATGAAGTTCTTATAATTAAAGTTAGTCGAATAATATACCAAATGCATTTGTTTAGCCCTGATTAATTTATAGTTTCCCTTGGGAAAGCTTCATTGAGAAAGGTGTGGTATTGGAAAGCCACGGAAGTCAAACATGATCTATAAAGTTCTGTACATGATAAGGCTATACATAAAATTTCAGCTTAATGTTATGTTTATGCGCCAAAAACTGCTGAAAAACTATATATGGGACATATGGTCAGATGAAAGGGGACGAAACCTATAGTCCCCTCCAGTGGGACCAATAGGGAATTAATAGGAAGGAAATGTTTTATTTAACAACTCACTCAACACATTTTATTTACAGTTATATGGTGTTGGACATATGGTAAAGGCCACACAGATATTGAGAGAGGAAACTCATTGTCGCCATTTCATGGGCTATGCTTTTAGATTAGCAGCAAGAGATCTTTTATATGCACCATCCCACAGACAGGATAGTATATACCAGTCTTTGCTACACTAATTGTGGAGCACTGGCTGGAATGAGAAATAGCCCAATGGGCCCACCGACGGGATTAGATCCTAGATTGATCGCACATCAGGCGAATGCGGTACCACTGAGCTACATCCCGCCCCAGGGGATTAATAACACTAATAATAATAAAAGCACAAACTTCATCTTTTCCATGTTCGTATAGGTGGTTCACCATTCTGTAGACTTCTTTAGGACACAGATACAGTCGTTTTTCTGCTTCTGGTCTATCTATACTGCCTTGATGACCCTAAAACAAAACAAACATTTATAAAATCATGTATTAATGTAAGCATTTGAGCCACATTTCATTTTATCCTTAAGAAATCTGAAAGTCTTTAATTTTTAATATGTACACTGAAAGCACACTGTTAGAGAACAAACCAAGATGCTCTCGTTATCCACATAAACACAAATTCTGCAGAATTAAATGTCTCACCTACATGTACCATGAACTGTTTTGTTTAATAAAGAAAAATCTGTGATATATTTTTCAGGATTAATCAAGAAGTTAAAAAGAAAAATTAACATGCATTGAGATGGACATTCATTGATGCACCTGTAAACCAATCTTCATTGATCCAGGACATATAGTTTGTTTGACATTGCAGATAAATACACAAATTTACACTTTTGTTGAAAAGTAATACTATGTCTTGCCCTTTGACTTTGTCAAGGCAAATTTATTTTTAAAAATGGAATGACAGGTTTATAACTGCACAAAGCAATTTTAATAACGAAAACCTCTATGTAATGAATTAGAATTAAAATAACGTTTTACTGTTTTGTTTAGCAACACCACTAGAGCACATTGATTTATTGGATTGGATTGGATAACATGTTAACTTGCCTACATGTGTATATCCAATTAAAGTTCAAGCATGTCTTTCCTGGGCACAATTTCTGACTTTGCCAGTGACTGGGTCCGGGACAGAAGAGGGGGGGGGGGGGGGGGGGGGTACATTTGGAAACAGGTAGAATTCTGAAAATAGCAATTAGTGAAAAAGTTGATAGAATAAAAAAATAAAATAAAAATTTAACAAACCAAAAATGAAAAGGAATTAACTGCTCAGCAAAATATTGATATAATTGGGAGCATTTTAGGACAGTCCAAAATTAAATAAGAGAAAGAAGAGAGGATAGGACTATTTAATAATATTAAAAAAGAAGGAATTTCGACATAAATTTTTTAACAAAGGTCTAAATGTCCACGTGTGGCCTTGTTAAGGCCGTTAAGGTGCACAGCTTGTAGGGACGAGATGGATTTATAAATCAAACATGGTAATTTTGACACAGTGTTAAAGAAAAACTGGGCACATGTTTCCATTAATAGCAAGGGATCTTTTACATGCACCATCCCATAGATTTAAAATAAATGCATGCCAGGACAGATGTGGGTTACATCAAAAGGTAATTTTCAGGGGTGGGAATTGGTGAACTGTAAAAAAGAGGAAATCTAGAGGGGTCCCGGAAATTCTTGAAATCCTAGGTTAAAATCTGTGCCATCTGACACATTTTGGAGGAAAGGATGATTAAAATGCAAGGAAACGCAATGTTCCATGAGAGGAAAACAGCTGATCCAAGGAGAATTCCCACCCCTGAATTTTCTTACATACCAGTTCTATCAGGGCAGCTACTGGAACCTCTCTGATTGGTCCATGCATCTGCACAAGGGCTTCAATGGAAGATCCGAAGCTGCTCGGGATGTAATTGCCGCTCACGGTCATGTGATGTGCATTAAGGAAAAATAGAATCTTTGGCTTTCTTTGAAAAATCTGAATTAATGAACAATTTCAGAACCCCAAACTCATCCTCATCCTTCACTCATCTCTCAATTCAAACATGTTGACTTCTGGGCCTGTACTTGTAAATCTTTGAATTCCTCACTCAGTTCTCTAGCAAAGTCTCTCAACTTTACTACATGTTATCTGATAAAGTGACGTTCTCATTATTAGTCACACCGACTTGTAGTATGCAATTTGTCGTGAAAGATAGAACTGGTATGACTCCGACACGAAATGTCGTATAAACCTTATGTATAAGACTAATGTCTTTCCAATTTAAGGTCTTCTCACAGTAAGATTCAAAAGCTATACGACAAGTTGGTGCGACCAATTGTTAATGAGAATGTCGCTTTAGCAAGATTTTATTAAAGCCTTGAACCTAGACGCTGAAGTTTTAAAAGCATGTCCCAGGGGCAAATCCAGAAGATCCATACCAAATAAAAAAATTAATCAGTACAGAAATATATTTTTAAAAACCCAGACCTTTATCTGACATTAATTTTAAAACTGCAGTTAATATTCAACAGATATTAGAGACATTTTTAACTTTGTGTTGCAGAATCATGTTTATGCATGAACACACATATTTTCTATAAAATGCTTCTGTGCTGTGACTGGACCCAGAGACTGTAATTCTAAACAATTTGTGTACAGCATTCTGCTTCACAAGGATATGAAGAAGTCTTTCCCACCAGCCAGATGAAGGACAAGAATATCTTCCAGTTGTTCAATGCCTTTATTCAGATCGGCTGCTGTTGTCTTGTCAACATAAACCTCAAAAGCAATTTCACACGACTCTCCTGCAACATAAAAGAGGAAAATGATTCACATTAAAGGAAGGAAGGAAGGAAATGTTTTATTTAACGACGTACTCAACACATTTTATTTACGATTATATAACATCAGACATATGGTTAAGGACCATACAGATATTGAGAGAAAAAAACCTGCTATTGCCACTTTATGGGTTATTCTTTTCAATTAGCAGCAAGGGATCTTTTATATGTACCATCTCACAGACAGGGTAGTACATACCACAGCCTTTGATATGCCAGTCGTGGTGCACTGGCTAGAACGAGAAATAGCCCAATGGGCACACTGACGAGGATCGATCCTAGACCGACCGCGCATTGAGTGAATGCTTTACCACTGGGCTACGTCCCGCCCCGATTCATATTAAAGGACAGGTAAAGAATATTTGTTTTAATGATACCTCAGCATATTTTGAACTACAGCAAACTGGTGTCTAACCGTTTTATTCTGACTCTTGGTCTAGAGGGACCGACAACCTACTGCCACTATCTACACCACACCTACTCAAAAACAGCATCAGCGTTTTTATATGCACTTTCCCATAGATAGGATAGTATGCATGTATACTATAGACTTTGATGTACAAATCATGAAGCACTGTTTGAAAAAACTTGGGCTTTATCTTGGTGACCAATTTTATTACCCATTGCCCCTTAGATGAGAGATCTATCACTGAGCTACATTCAGGCCCCTAGTGTAGATAACTATTAAAACATAATCATTATTCAAGTGCAATTTTAACCAAATAACTCTTTTTAGATGTATTGTAAGCCTATGCTATAAATTAGTAGAAATGCAAATTATTCTTGATGTAAATATGCAAACTACATATAAAAGGCTGGGAAATAGAACTGGTTATGCCCATAATAATTATTTTTAGGGGAAAAAGTTCAAATATTAAAACAATTCTGAAAATATTGTTTTAATTATTATTTCAAATTATCTACATTAAAGTTTGCATTTTTGCATCACTCCTCAGGGCGTCGGTGGACCCATTGGGCTATTTGTCGTTCCAGGAAGTGCTCCACAAGTGGTGTAACAAAGGCCGTGGTATGTACTATCCAGTCTGTGGGATGGTGCATATAAAAGATCCCTTGCTGCTAATCGAAAAGAGTAGCCTGTGAAGTGACGACAGCGGGTTTCCTCTTTCAATATATGTGTGGTCCTTAACCATATGTCTGACGCCATATAACCGTAAATAAAATGTTTTGAGTGTGTCATTAAATAAAACATTTCCTTCCTTCCTTCACTCCTCAGGGTTTCTGTCAGAGGGTAAATCGGGTATGGTGCCATACCCAAATTTGTTTGTAGATTTTTGTTTTAAGTTAACCTTTCGACAAAATTAATTACTCTTATCATTAATGTATGATTTTCTTAACCCTAACCCTAAACTTAACCTACTTTCTTTCTGGGGGTGGGCCCCCGTATCCCCTGTTGATTGTTGTTGCATTCAATTAAATAGCACAATACTGAAAAAAAAAATCTTTTTGGCAGAGAAACTGCTGCTAATACATGTAAGACCACCCACACACATACACACACAAGACATTAAAAACAAAGAGTGAAATAGTGGTCAATTTTAAATTTGTTTAAAGATTCCAGTTGTCAGCTGTCAACTATCAACTGAAACTGCTGTCACTTAGCAGTGAGGTACAATACATGTATTATGCTCATGCTCAAAATGAGGTATACCTCATGACAGATTTTATTAACCCAATAAGCTGGAGTCACAAATAAAATCTTCTATCTAGTAGGGCCTCCACGAATACAAAATATTGGGACTCGAGTACTCAAAGGTTAAACTCGACCCAGACCTGAGTAACCAACACTTACACTACAGTCCATCCCATCATTCTACAAAACTGTTTTTTGTAAATAATTTCAGTTTGGTTCGATGTAAAAAGTAATAATAAAAAATATTTTAAAAAATTATTATTTTTGTGTGCAACTTACGAATCAATCAGCTCAGAAATAAATAATTTGTAGTAATTTCCATAGCACGAAAAAAAGGCTTTTTCTGTGGGACGGACTATATATGATAATGAGACTAAGGAACAAAGTTCAATTGCATTATGCATATTAATTCTAGCGCTGAACATGGATGCTAAATCATGCCATTGTATTGAATCCCACACATTCGACTTTTGCTTTTCCTCCATGGCCCATAGTCCTATAATGTAACTGGCGGCTAGCATATGGAAAAATCACATTAAAAAATATACAATTAAATGAGCTCTTCCTTGTACAGGTACTCAAGTCCTGTAAATGGGACTCGTGTCTTCCTAGACTCGGCCTGTCCCCGAGTACATGTGTAGACCCTACTATTTAGGAAGATATGAATGCTATTATTTAAAGAGAGAAAGTGAAATGAAAGAAAAGCCACCTGTTCGAATGACAGCACAATGAACAAATACCATTACCTAGTGTGTTGAAGAGGAAAACAGATCTACAGGTACGCATGTGCTGACACAATCTCCATACCATTCTAACTAAAACTAAAAGCAGTGAAAGATCAAAGTGATTTTGTACCTGGAAGTAGAATGTGTTTGCATGGGGATACCCTCAGCCATGGTTTGCAAAATGTCTCGTCATTCAGCTTGTTGATGAACTCTAAATTTACTGGAACCTGAAAATGACAAGATATAAAATGAAACAAACAGTGAAACACAGCACCATCTCGCTAGCTCAGGTGTGGAATGTCAATCACAGCGAGTCTCAAGCTTAGAAAAAGAATCCCAGATTTTTAATCCAGGGCTCGAAATTGGAAGTAAACTATGGCCTGCCGGGTTTTTGGGTTTTTTAAATATCACTCCAAAAGAAATATGTCCTGCTGGAAGTGGAAGTAAGAAAGCACAGGGTGAGGGAAGTGTGTGGAACATTAGAACCTTTGAGATGTAGTTTAGAGCATTATGGAATTAAAATATAACAGAATCACAAGCTACATAACAGACGAGATCATTGTTCATATAGCTGTCGCTTGAAAAATTACCTGCAATATTTTGGTAGTTTTAGCAGGTGAATTTCTATTTTACCAGCTAGATCTGAGACAATGGCCTGATTTTTGCTTTTTGCAGGTCACTATTTTGAACCCCATAATCCCTTTTGATGATGGCCTGAATACACCTGGTAATAAATATAGAGGATAATAAACGAGTTACTAGTTATTATCAAATTTATGTCCCAAGTGAAAATTATTTCAAGAGGGACATAAATTTGATAATAACTGGCACCGAGTTTGTTATTCTATTTATTACCCCAGCTATATGGGGTTTTTTAAAGCCTACACATCCATGTATATAGAAATGACGTAAACTACTTTACTGTTCTGGGTATTGCTTTAACTTTGTATTTTATTCACGGTTCACAGATAATTTTCAAAACCCAAAGTTCTATAAATTCTGTAAAAATAAAATCTATAATGAATTGCATTAAACTACCATTTTATTACAAGTTTAACACTGAAACCAGAAAGACGTAAACACAAACGCTTTAAACTACATGTACATGACATCATTGTATATGCTTTGTCATATTTAGTACCGACAAGGTGATTGGTTTGTTGGGGTCAAATCGTTCAATAGTAGTGTACGTTAAACCAATGCATGATAATTTCTCAATTATGATTTTTAATTTCCCTGTTACGAGTACCTGCTGGGGTAATAAATATAATTATGTCCTTTCAAAAATATCTTGTTGAAGTTTTATTAATGTAATGTAGAAAAAAAGCAGTTTCAATTCCTTACAGGTATGTTACAAATAAAACATTCAGTCTTACCTGTCCTATATTTGCAACTGATAATGACTGAGTTTTCAATTCTAAAAACTTCACATCCTTAAAAACAAACTGAAAGGGAGAAAAAGAATGTCAAAAACATGTAACTACATTATAATTAGGGTATATTCTCAACTGTCATAATTTTCTTAAGAGTACATAGAGTACTTTTTCTTGCTTCTTCCTTCTTCTTAAAAGCATACATATAATAACAAAATAAAAACAAATTGTTTGTTTGTTTTAACCTACTTAGAACTGTTCTGTGTTTGTGGTTCCTCCAAAATTGTCAATGATAAATGTATAACTGGGGGTTAATCTGCTGAGGTTTGGCACACAAGAATTAAATACTGTATCAAGTTCACTGCTGAGGTTTGGCACACAAGAATTAAATACTGAATGAAGTTCACTGCTGAGGTTTGGCACACAAGAATTAAATACTGTTTCAAGTTCACTGCTGAGGTTTGGCACACAAGAATTAAATACTGTATCAAGTTCACTGCTGAGGTAGGGCACACAAGATTTAAATACTGTTTCAAGTTCACTGCTGAAGTTTGGCATTATGTCAAATTTTCCCCGAGTGGCAAATGGAAACGTCAGTACGACAATACTTGCAATGCACGTATTCATCCCAAAGAGATGATCACACAATACCGACTGGTATGTTGCTTGCTTTGCGCCATCGATCACTATCCTATAATTTTGAACCGCATACCAGTCTACACCACATTAATTACGGACTTGAAATTTTCGCATATATATTTAATTTAGTATACAAGCATATTTCTATTCATCCATGCGTACAAAGAATGTACACATCGTACACATAGGCAGGTCTGTATATTAGGAGTAAAAGTTGTATTACATGTATGTGAGAAGTAAATTAAAATGCTTACCTCTAGACGCTCAAGTTTAACTTGAGGAAGATACTCATTTTCTATTCTATCTAATTTCTTCATCACATCTTCATAGACCTTCTTAGATTTTTCTTGGTCTATCACACGGATCTACAAAAACCATTCATATAAGAACATAAGATTTTAAATATTTAATGCTTCACAGAGATCTAATTTTTTATTTTACCAGGAAAATGGAAGATGTGTTTGCAATGATATAATGCAAGTATGTATGTATGAATGTATGAATGAACATATTTATGCACGTAAAAATGAATGGATGGATAGATAAATAAATGGAAAATGCACTATGTTTTTAAATAATATCTAATGTTTCCTTGTTAAATTCTTCTATATTTATGTCATATTATAAATTTATTTTAAATATAAAGAGAACACACAAACTGTTTCTTCCACTTTATTGTTGATATTTCAGAATTTACATTCAAGACTGCATTTAGAAACCACAATAAAACCCACAAAAAAGCCCACAATCAACAAGGAAATGTTTTATTTAACGACACACTCAACACATTTTATTTACGGTTATATGGCGTCGGAGTCCACAACCAACAAAATATAAAGACTGCATAAATGATGTAAATTCAATATAATAAAAAAATCATTAAGGAAAATAATTTAACAATGTAAAGATCATAATAGTACTATTTAATCTGTTATATGATGGAACACTGGACAGCGCCATTAAACAGTCATTTAGCAAGTTGAGAAACAATGCTATTATTAATCCTGTCAAGTTTTGTAAAACTAATAACCTAATGGTATAGTCACTATGAAATAAGTCAAATTTTTGCTACACATGGTCTGTATGGGTAGGGGTGGGGGGTGGGGGGGAATAGAGTAGATAATTCTAGACTTTAACTTCATTTAAAAACAAGTTTACATAAACTCATAATATACGTAATCATATTTGTGAAAAAGAGAAGAGCTGCAAAATCATGTCATTCACAGAAAACGTTATTTAAAGCGAGGTCTGGTAGGATTTCAATATATGGGCATCTCATCCTGTTGGAAATTTATCAACATGACAGCATTTTGATATATTACATCAAAAGCAAAGCATGTTTCTGTTAGTTGTTTTCAGATTTTACAACAGTTTGTTTTTAAGTGCCCAGCTACAAACAAGAGACAACTTTCACCTTTACATGTTCAAGATTCCAAGAACTTGGTACGCCATGTTGCAGCTATTTTAAATAACTGTCAGACTGTATACATATGTATAGACGATTTATAACTTTCTTGAAAGTTCACAGTGATCAGTATTTTTAAGAGCATACATATCCTATACTGGTATTACATTTTTAAAATGGAGAGGATCCGATAATTTTGTCATGCTCATATACCACGAAGGTTTCGAGCATGTCTGTCCCGGGTCCTGTCTCTGGATAGCCATTTTAAAATGAACAAAAATAATAAAAATGGTCCATAAACATATCCCTAGCAAAACCATTTTTGATACATTCCTTCAGGACAGGGAGGGGAACACTTACATACAGATTACTAAAAAATTGGATACAAACATGCACACGCAACTGCCAGTAAGCCAACAAACTGAGAATGTGGTGTGCCAATTTCATGTAGAATTTACAAAGCCCTATGTGTAAGAACCCACTATCCATCCTTGTAACTGGAATCTTGCACACACAAATTTTCATAATCTCAAAACCGTTGTGGTACATTAGTCAATATATTAACAATGCTTTACATAGTCTGTATTGATCATGTGTGGCCGGATGATACCTAAAGGTCAAAGACACATGTACTAAAATTGTCGGTACTAGCACTAACAGGCCTCTGAGAATTCAATATTTGTGTAAACTATTTATCGGTTAAGCAAAAAGAATTTCAGGCAACTCATTTCCTTTTTGCATAACCCGTCACATCCATGTAAATAATGTCCTAAATTTAAGGTGCGAAACGGAAAATAGATTACATTAAATCAGATTAGCGTGAACGACGCTCGAATGAAATGATCGTTGTCGCTATTTTCAGAGGGCTGCTAAACATGTCAAATATTTGTCATTTTCCCCTCATCTCTGCCCTTTTTCACAGACTCAGTTACATACATATAGAGAGAATTCTCACCCCAGCATCAAACAAGGCACTGACTGGCTTGTGGTCGCTGATTTTCAAACTCATGTGTGAGTCGTAGCGTAGCTGCTTTATGGGAGTTCCCTTCCACAGCACTCGGTCACACCATGCTGGGAATCGGGCCTTATCACTGCATCATGCAGAAACACAAACAAAACTCACTTAAACAACTTGCTTCATCATACCTGAGTGTATATGTATTAACCATTTTAAAATTATATTTAACAATAAATGTATTTGATCATCAATACCAATAACATTACATCACGAAACATTTGTTTTTAAAATTCTGATTAATAACAGTTACATGTACTATAGAGATGAAAATCAATTTGCAACTACCTTTTAAAATTTTAGAATTGTGCAACCATCTAGTATAAAACTTTCATATCAAATCGCAACATGACAGTGAACAAAATGTTTCCTGTACACCTACTAATTCACTGCTAAAGTAAAAGAACAACAAACTTGCTTCTGATAAAATTTATATTCATGCTTATAATTCAGTGAAGGTTTAGCTGCCTGGTCTGACTGTTAATTACAGAGATTAATAATTTAGTGTAAGGTGGAAGAATTTTTTTTAATGTAACACATTTTTATTTTGGTTACACAGCGTTGGACATACATGTATGGTTATTAGGACTATAAAGAAAATGAGAGGAAACCCACTTTCACCACACCATGGGCTCTTTTCAGTTAGCAGCAAGGGAAGTTTTTTATATGCTTTCCAACAAAGAACAGCACATACCATCATATACGAGTTATTGGGCACTGGTTGGTGTGGGAAAAAACTTTAAGAGTCTACCACGGAAGTGTTTGATCGTGCGACCATATCAACTTAGGCATGCAATCTACTGACTCAGTTAAATCCCACTCCATAACAGAGATAAATGATTTACTGCAAGTGAAAACCTATTTCCAACTACATGGGACTATTTTGACCAGATAGCAGCAAGAGAGCTCTTATCAGAGATGTGATTGTTCAACTTCTTATCCAATTCCAGGTTGTTGTTTTTGGGTGAATGTTTTTGGGCGGATACTTAAAATCATTGTCATAAAGTAGATTGGACTGAAATCGAAATGTTGAAAAATTATTTCTGTTTAATTATAGCATAGAATTATTTTGCTTGTTAAAGACCATATCAGTTACTATTTATATCACATACTTTGTTATACCAGTTATGGTGCACTCTTAAGAATGAGAAATAGGGACTGATCATACTTGAGTATTATTTGTTTCTAATTATGACGACAGACCAAGTGGACTGATCAAAGAAGCCATCATACAAAAGCACAATGTATTTACAACTGCATAGTGAGACCAACCTTGTGTCATACGTGTCACTTCCTGGGTCATATTTATATGTGGGCTGGAATATTATGTTCCCTTCAGTGTAACCACGGAACACATCAAATGACGTGTTGTGTAACTGTACGTGCAACTAAAATGCAGAAAATAAAACATACATGTAACTAAGAACTTCAGCAACACAATTACATGTAATTAACTCCTAATATTATAATACTTATAATTATCACACTTTACAAGGGTAAGAAAACAACCCTGCAAACTGTACAGACTTTAAAAAATATATATTACAGTTAATGGAACTAAGTCACCGTATCTAGAACTTAGTGCATTTTACTAATGCAAAAACACAATCAAATATAATAGTCTTATATGATTCTAAATGAGGATGTCAATGCCATTTTGAACCAAATTTCGATAAATTATTAACCAGTAGGAAATGACACTGGGAAAAACAAAAAACAGAAAACTATACAGGAAACTCTTTATCAAAGAACAAAGACGGGAACAATTTTTAGTGCAAAAATCAGGAATTTGAGAAAACTCTAATTAACACATGCAAGAAATGGAGATAGAAAGATTATTATGATATCACCTTTCATCAGACAAAAGAAAAAACACTGAACAGATGTGACTTATTTACAGAATAACTAAAAAGCTATGAGGAATTATGAATTATCTGTCCTGAGTGAACGAATGTTGTAAACTTGAGCCTTTGGTGAGGGTTTTACAACTGTTTTTACATTCATTCATGAGGGACAGATAATTTGTAACTTCTCATAGCGAGTTAGTTATTATTTTTATTACCCATTATCAAGTTTAACTGATTATTAATGTAAAAACTCCTCTGCAGTCTACAACAAAGCCATCATCCATTATGTCATATAATTTTATGAGCATTACATGACGTAATGTAAGTGACGTCATGGCATAACAGTGTTCTTTTTAAAGCCAAATGTTTACAGTACAAAATAATATGACTGTAGTTACATTTTTCTATGGTATTAAAGCAGCTGCAAATGAAAATATACTGACTCATGAATGGAAACATGATATGAATGAAAGTGAAGTTCCGGCCATGGCAAGCAACCAACCAAACGTCGTGATTTTTAAGCCAGCCAATCAGTGACTGTAGAAGCAATCTGCACACTGTGCAGAGTTTGAAAAAATATTACCCCGTATATCTGAGCTCATATGGGTAATAAATGTTATATAACTGGATTCACGAGAGTCAGAAGGTGGTGACAAAGAGTACAAAACAACACTGAATGACAAACAGATGTTTCGGCTTTTATCCTGTAATCACTCATTGTATCGACAGATTGTGATTAGTGATTAAACTGACAGACCCTAGCTTTTAAACACTACAACATATTTTTCACTATTAAAGCCGTTTCTGATAATTTTAAATTAGTAGTACTTAGATTTTATTGTTTAGAATATTAATTTTCATACACCTAAAGTGGTTCTGGTCATCCAGGTTTTTGCAATACGCCAAAATGCATTTTTCATAATTCAACCTGTAATTCGTCCGAGAAGTAATTGTTATTAAGACAAGCTCTGGTTATTTTTAGACAGCATTTCCCTGTTTAAGCATCACAGACTTTAGTTTCTCTCTGTTATAACCTGATCTAAATAGGTGTTACAGGTTTGTAGATGGACACTAAGTCCATTTTCATGGGCTGAAACTAGGGTCTGCACCTTTAAAGGCGACCAGACACCAAAAGACATGTAGTGTGTAATGGATTAAGTCAGCATCAAAGACCGCATTACTCGAACACACGGCTCGCTGCGAGTCACCGGTCAGCTGCGCGTCTTAGGTTTGGGGTAAAAACAGAAGTGGGTGGGATTATGCATAGATCTGAATGAAAGTGAGGCAATACGTCATCGGTGAGAGTTATCAAGCAATACCGGTACACGTGTTGATTCCTTGGTTGTGCCTTTTGGTTGTCTTTTTTTCTTTCTTTTTTTTTGTCTCCAGTTTTATCGGAAATTTAATTTACAAGATAATTAGTGTTATTATATACTGTCGACGTAATTATATGATGGTTAACTGTGCAGTGTTTAACTGCAACAGTAACATCAATGTCTCCCAAGAAATAGCCAAAATCGTGGTTTCGATTTCCAAAAAAACGAAAGTTGTTTTTAAAACATGGACGCATTATTGTCATCGAACGGGCTTTACACCAACTAAATACAGCAGGTTATGGTATATTTACTATGTGAAAATTAAAACAAGTATATACTTAAGATATACATTAAATAAAGTTATTGCAATTTTTTCACATACGAATATTTAAACTTCACATTTATTTACCTATAATTACCAAATTAATTTTCACCGACAGCCCATAACGACTCCATACTAACGTCTCTTGATCTCGCTGGTCTGTTAACTTCATAACAAAATAGCTTCAAAACGTGAATTATTACGTTAGTTAACAATGTTTATCAACAGTTCAGTATATTGTCATTAAAATTAAAATGCTAACACTTTGGCAGGAACAACATATGTACTCTGGCTGGAAGGAATAATGGTTAATTAGTTTTAAAGCTAATGTCGATTATTAAAGCATAATAAAATTGTACTTTTCAATGCTTTCTGTACGTCATATTAAAAATAATTTACACCAAATGATTGTTTACCTACCCTGGGTTTCTGCCAGAAGGTGCGGAGGGTAAACTTACATGTATGTACTAAATAATCTCAGAAATTAATGTATATATATATATATAATGTTTAATTTTTTCGATAGATTATAGTAACATAATTGCTGGTTAAAATTTGTAAAAGTGTATGAAATAAAATGTCCAATAAAAAAACATTTCAAACCTATAACTACCCAATATACTCCTTTGAATATATTTAGTTTTTACAGGCCAGTAGGAACGACTTTGGGAGGTGGGTGGGGCACTGACGGACCGGGTATAAACTCTACATCAGATTTTGGTTACAATGGCAAAAATTAATGTGATAAAAAAAAAGCTCACAAGTGGAGGGGGTGGGGGGTGGGGGTGGGGTGGGGAGGGGGTGCTGTTTTATTACGTACCCTCAAATTATTTTCTGGCAGAAAACCTGGTACCTTTGGCAGAGGTTGAAACAATTGGTCATCTAATTTTGACTGTTACCATAAAATAATATAAGTAATCACTTTTGGCATCTAGCAATTTAAAGCAAAATTAACAATAGTTACCACATGGAATAAGCATCATATATTATTTCGTTTTACCTGTAATATATTTTCATCAGGACTTCCTTCTTCCTCCATGAATGATTAAAGAAAATAACACTGGATATATTGTAATTTTTATTTTATTCCAATATATAACAAATGTGTTTTATGTCATTATATGGAGCAAACTAACTGAAATAGTTGGTTTGAAATCATGATTACAAAATCCTAAAGATAAAAGGAACTGGCTCCTAACCTCACCCTCTACATATTATCTACATTTGTACAGGCCTGTAGGAACGATATTTGAAGTGTGTGTGTGGGGGGGGGATACAGTCTCTAGTGAAGGATACAAACTAGATTTTTATCTTTGTATCATCTTTATTTATGTAGAGTAATGAAAATTTAAAACATACATTTTCATCCTAAGAGTGTTTGATGGAGAACAAGCCCCTAGGCCCGCCCCTCTCCAGTTCCTATGGGCCTGTTGTATTTTATATTAATAAATGCAAAGACTACATAATAATATTGTCGATAAGACATATTAGTTGTAAATTGATTGTCAGTATGTGGCAACAGTATAATATTTTCCAGCATTCTGTGTTTCTGTACCCGGCTGTGGACAGTTTCGGCAGACTTGGTAACACATTTTCTTAATAATTAAAAATACACGGTTTAACCAAACACATTCAAACTTGGAGGATAACTAGTTAAGAGAACAAAGAAAATTGTGCTAATTTTAGTTTTTTGTTAAATTATTATATCTTGCTTTGGTGAGGAGGGGACGCTTTTTACAAATTTGCGAAATCGGCCTCTGGAATATCCACTGACGTGTCATATTTACATCTATGCTGAACAAGATTTATGATGAAATATTATTACATTTTGTGTGCTTTTCTTCAAATCAGGTCCATTTGCTTCAGTTTACATTAAAAAAATCATAAAAAATTATGTTTTAAAAAATGCTTGTATGCTAGTCTATGACCGTGTGGCTTCCTCGTCTTCGTCGGCAGTTGATTCATCCGAATTTTCGTCTAAGACACCATTTCCAGAATTAGGGACAAAGTCTCTGATAAGTGGTTCAAACTGATACGGTTTGATGCCATTAGGACCAGCTGGACACAATTCTTCGTCACTCGAATTGCTAAGTTCGTCCATCCTGCTTGGTAGTTTCTTCCGTTTTCCTCTCATCGATGACGTCACGGGTCTAGCTCATCAATTGTCGACAGTTTTCGGCAAACATTGGAGATCGGCGAAAAAAAACCCCAACCAAGACTGGCACGCTTAACTTGGTCAATAAGGGGAGCGCGGTAGTTGCGTGTTGTGGTTTATGATGGCAAACAAATTCATTATGCTGTATATATGGTTTGGTGTCCGGTCTCCTTTAAAGCACTTGTGTACTATAGACTATATTTTCAACTGTGTAATTTTTACATCGTTAGTTCCAATACAATATATGAAAATACAGTTTTTAGTTGTAGTAAACATATTTATATAATTTATTTATGAATTAACAGTTTAAAAACTCTTTTTATACCACAAATTTAACAAATTTCAAGGTTCCCCATTCATACAGTCATTTATATGATAAAGCTGATATCAAGAGTCAATCCTTATTGACACAGTGTGTCTAAATATGACCAACCTGATCATACTGCATGAGTTTTCCATACAGTGCCTTCGTGATCATCGTCTTGACCTCACTTAGTGACCAGGTATGGCTAGTCAGTCGATAGTTCAGATCACCCATCCAGAAAACCTGACTGGAAACAAACAACTTTATATGTTTCCCATTACAATATTATTTTATGAAAATAGTACCATCAAAAAACAGATGGAAAAAAAAGGCATTAATATATTAAGAAAACAAAATTGAGTCATTGTTGCCATGCTACTATGGATAAGGCATAAAAAATAAACCTTACAGAAAATATTTACAAACTGTTCAATTAACCAATTTTATTTTATGAAGATCCACCGAACCTATGAGATGTATATGATAATTTTAAATGAAAAGATTATTTTACCCTCCCTTTAAGTCGAACCAACCAAGCTATAAAATAATATTTTGATGAAAACAATTTGATTTATAGGCCAAGATATACAGTACATTAACAGTGTACAAGCAATGAAAACGGACAAAGATAGTCACATGAGATAGACTAAAGCATCTAAGAATGCTGAAGCCACTACGGATAAATCTGCACTTACTCATGCTCCGATATCATCAGTGGTGGAACAAACTGTTTGAACCTGATCTTGCTTTCAATATCTCTGTAGTCCTTAAAAAGTAGAAAACGCTTATTACAAACAAGTAAATACACTTCACACAGTGGCCTAATGTTTAGTTTAATGGTTATTTTTATCGGTTTCCGATATGAAAATGTTACATTTCAATCACCTTATTTTATCATCTATACACTCCATAATGCCTTGCTGGTAATTACTAGACAAAACAGTGTTTGAGCCAGAGGGTATGAAGGGTAAAACTACCATAACATTTTGGAAATTAAAAGATTTTTTTAAAATAATTTTCGAAAGATTCCAGCAAGAGAACCGCTGTTTAAAGTTTAAAATATGTCAAAGTACATGAAATGCAATGTCCAATTTCAAATATTTTAAACTCATAAAAATCTAGTAGGGGCATTTATAATCCATTATGTTTTTATTACATATTCTAAAATGATTTTCTGGCAGAAAGCCTGCATAACCCACAAAGAAGGGAGGTAAATGCTGTAACGTTAATAATATTTATGTATAAAATTAATTATGTAGGCTACTATCACTGTTGTGTTTAATATTTAATTTAGGGTTATATATTTAAAACTAGCTAGTGGTGAAGTATAAACACCTGTTAAATTTATAATCAAAAAGAAGATATCGGACCACTTTCCAACTCTTTTCCTCTTAGAAAAATCTAGCAATATTACACTTTATTACCCAGCAGGCACTCATAATTGGGAAAATTAAAATAATAATTTCTCGTTGAGAAATTATCTAGCATTGGTTTAATGTACACTTCTACTGGATGATTTGACACCAACAGGCCAATTACCGTGTCAGTACTAAATATGACGTCATCACGATATGGCAAAAGCACACACAATGACGTCATGTAGTTTAAAGCGTTCGCGTTTACGTCTTTCTGGTTTCAGCGTTAAACTTGTAATAAAATGGTAGTTTAATGCAATTCATTAGAGATTTTTTGTTTTTTAACAGAATATATAGAACTTTGGGTTTTGAAAATTATCTGTGAACCGTGAATAAAATACATAGTTAAAGCAATACCCAGAACAGTAAAGTAGTTTACATCATTTCTATATACATGGACGTGTAGCCAATGTAGGCTATATATATAGAGAAAATAAAGGCTTTTAAAAAACCCAAATAGTTGGGGTAATAAACAGAATAACAAAATTGGTACCAGTTATTATCAAATTTATGTCCCTTGTCAAACAAATTTCACTTGTTTTCTGCTTGAATGAACACCAAGTGGACAGGAGAACAAAAGTAAAGTGCCTTCACTCATACATTGCTTTGAATAAACCACTGGTGTGGCTCCAACCATGTTTTCTAGAAAACATTCAAACCATACCTGATTTCTTTTTTCGACCTCCTCTATGTGAGCGGCTAGATGCGAGTTGACAAAACAAATAGATGAATTATACAGGGACATCCTAATCGCCACACCTCCTTTATTTCCCTGAAGTAACAGAAACATAGCAAGCGTCAACAGTGTTGAACATTTATAATGTCAGGATTCCCAATTTTAGATATAACATTTCTTGTTTTTTAAAAACTTTTCTCTTGATATTCTTTTTTTCTTTTTTGTATTTGCGTTGTTCGATATATATATATAAAAAAGTCTTCCATTATGAATAGTTTTCTTTTTCTTTTCTTTTTAAATGAAAAACACACTACAGTATGGCAGTAAACACAGATTGCATCATTATAAACTACATCAATTAATCTGAATGACAAAACCGTAATAAATGATCAAGGCCATATCTCTGCACAATGCAGTCAAATGGGCATTTGGCAAAATAGTGGTTGATTCCATGATTCTCTATCTAGTGTCTCATCCATAGGACTGGGAGTCATTGTGACAAAGAGGACTGCCACTCCCAGACTAGTTCACTAAATCAAAACTAGCAGAGGACAGATAAATCAACAGCACTCGATGCATTGTGCTTTTTTATATAAAACAAGCAAAATAAGACTCAATTTGTGGTGACCACCATGAATTGTAATTTCAATTTCAACTACTATACATAAACCAAAATGGATTATTCAAGATTTCATTTGAGTAAATCTGAACACTTGATATTAAAGCATGTGTTGTTATTTTATCAGTTACAAACCTTTAAATCTGTTTTTGTTGTGGTTAATTTTCCAATATGAAAGACTCACCATTAATCCCATGATTCCCGTTGCCACGCTGTCAGCGTCAATGAAGTGCACATGTTTGACGTGTTTCTCCTGGATGTACACGATGAGCAGAACGCCCACCAGGCGGATCGACTTTACCTGGAACACAAGAGAAGGAAGGAAATGTTTTATTTAACGACGCACTTAACACATTTTATTTACGGTTATAAGGACCACACAGATATTGAGAGAGGAAACCTGCTGTCGCCACTTCATGGGCTACTCTCTTCGATTAGCAGCTAGGGATCTTTTATATGCACCATCCCATAGACAGGATAACACATACCACGGCCTTTGTCACACCAGTTGTAGAGCACTGGCTGGAGTGAGAAATAGCCCAATGGGTCCACCAACTTGGGTGGATCCTAGACCGATCACACATTGCGCCCCCGGGACACAAGAACACTTTCTAATTAGCAGAATGTATCAAGCTATATAATAATTATATCAATTTAAATCTATCACTAGAGCTGGGTGGTATTGAAATTTGAGGTTCGGTATTGATGTCGGTATTTTGGGGGTGATTTACCTCGGTATCAGTATGGTATTCGGTATTAACACAATATGAACACCGGTACTGATATTGAGTGGTATTTTTGGTATACTCGGCTTTAAATACATGCCTGAGTTAAGGCGCATCCACTAATTTAATCTAAATAAAATAAAATTCCATACACAAGGTTCTCGTTTGATTTATACCCAACCTATGTTGCGTTCATCATATGTAGTGTTAGTGTTTTACTAAATGGCGGGATCCATTTATCAATACTGAAATTTCAGTATTTTGAAATTTGCTAGACACGGTAAATCATTTTTGACATTATACTGATACCAAATGGTGAACTGTTAAATAGAGGAAAAAATCTAGAGGGGTCCGGGGTGGTGAACTGTAAACAAGAGGAAATGTAGAGGGGTCTGGGGGCAATGACGATTAAAATGCAAGAAAACCAATGTTTCATGATGAAAACTGCGGATCCAAGGAGAATTCCCACCCCTGATGGTATATACAGCATACCACACCGCTCTATCTATCACCATATGACCTACTGGAATTCATGTAATAATCTGATACAATGATTTGTTTTTGTGTTCATTCTCAACTACGGTTCAGTTACATGTATGTTGCCCTACAGCAAATTGGTGTATCTGACCAGGCATGAACGTGAAAGTTAAAATTTGTTTTGATGAACGACACCACTGGAGTATACTGAACTATAATAGAATTTGTTTTGATGAACGACACCACTGGAGTATACTGAACTATAATAGAATTTGTTTTGATGAACGACACCACTGGAGTATACTGAACTATAATAGAATTTGTTTTGATGAACGACACCACTGGAGTATACTGAACTATAATAGAATTTGTTTTGATGAACGACACCACTGGAGTATACTGAACTATAATAGAATTTGTTTTGATGAACGACACCACTGGAGTATACTGAACTATAATAGAATTTGTTTTGATGAACGACACCACTGGAGTATACTGAATTATAATAACATTTCCGTTACATTCATTACAATTTAACCTCATTCCATTGGTTAAACAGTAACAAAGTGAGTTTGTTCATTTCACGATGACTGTAACTGATTGTGACTGATGACCTCATTCCATTGGTTAAACAGTAACAAAGTGAGTTTGTTCATTTCACGATGACTGTAACTGATTGTGACTGATGACCTCATTCCATTGGTTAAACAGTAACAAAGTGAGTTTGTTCATTTCACGATGACTGTAACTGATTGTGACTGATGACCTCATTTTATTGTGATGTTTTGTCTTAATGAGCATTATATTTATAAAATAAAATAAAATAAAACTTAAAATATGAACAAACGTTTGATGTTATTACTAGTAAAAAATGTTTGAAATTTAATTATAAAGATTGTCTGTTATTTCTTTTACGTTCATTGCAGTACAAATTTGCAAATAAATTTGTTTTCATACCCCGATGAATGTAAAAGAAATAACAGGTAATCCTTAAATTAATCATCAGCTATGGCATACCAAACATTTGGTAATTTTGCCACGTTAGAGGAAACCCGCTATATTTTTCCATTAGCAGTTAAAGATCTTTTATATGTACATTTCCAGAGACAGGATAGCACATACCACAGCCTTTAACATACCAATACAACTCTTGGCAAGTGATACCCACGTTTTCATGAATGTGTTCCTTATTTGTAATATTTACTAAATTTGGCAACAGGTCAGGTTAATGTAAAAAATAAAAAAAATAAAAATCAGAAATTACAACAAGCCTACAAAAGTATATATCTCATTATTCTACATTTCATAATAAACAAGGTGAACCTTTGATATCAATAACACATTTTTGGGGTCCAGTTTGTTTTGTTTAATGACACCACTAGAGCACATTGATTAATTAATCATCGGTTATTGGATGTCAACAATGGTCCAGACTTACTTTTCTGTATTTTGCATTAGGATGAATATATTCTTTGACAGCTTTCTGCCATTCTGTTTCTTTCAGTGAATCACTGAAGATGAAAGCTTCTTTACTCAGATCTAACTCTTGAAAGCTGTAAATTAAACAAATATATTAACATTTAAGTCTCTTCAGCTGTATATCTGATCCAATATTATCCTCAGTAACTATACTTTAGAGCAGTCTTTGATGAAAAAAACAATACCTTTGAAAATAACTAATGTGAAATCTTTGTTGAACTGATTTGTGTACTGATTTTTTTTATTAAAGTTGCACGCCCTAGTTTCAGCCCGCGAAAATTAATTCTAATTTTGGTTAATCTACAAAACTGTAACACACTTAGATCACGTTTTTATAAAATAGAGTGAAAAAGCAGGTTTTATATCGATAAATACCATGGGAATCCCCCGTGACCCAATTACTTGAAACAATTTTGAAAGTTAGTATTCTCATGTCACCGGTAGATGTCGCTCGAAGCACAGAAATGCCTATGTCACGACAAATTTCCTAGAGTGCACACAGACTTGGGGTGCGTTCCTTTCACCTCTCCTGGGCAGGTTCCAACTGTTCTGTCCTGGACAGTGAAAGGAATGAGTTTGGAACAGGAAGTTACTTTACCAACATGGGTGCTTCTGTTGAGGAAGGGCTGCTGCAGCAATCATGATACTTGAATCGGAATAAGACGACAATGATAGTCCGTCACTCACCATGTTGACTATACTACAGTGTTTGAAATAATAAATTTTATATATAAACCGCAATTAGCCTACATTTGCTATTCGGCACCAGGTACTAGTGGCTAACCTATTGTTATTAGCAATTAGATGCACAGTTTATTACTGTTGGTAGTAGTAGTAGTAGTAGTAGTAGTATTAGTGGTAGTGATAGTGATAGTGGTAGTGGTAGTGGTAGTAGTAGTAGTAGTGGTAGTAGTAGTAGTAGTAGTAGTGGTAGTAGTAGTAGTGGTAGTGGTAGTAGTAGTAGTAGTAGTAGTAGTACAGTCTGTAGGAACCAGAGGTGGGGAGGCACTTCCCTTCCCCAGGATGAAAATGTAAGGTTTTTTTTGTCCTACTCTATTTAAAATAAAGGTAACAATATAGCTTGTGCCCCCCACCCCACCCCCCAAGGTTGTATCCCCTCTCCAGATATCGCAACACTTAGCAAAATTATTGATTTTAAGGGTTTGTAACGTTTTGTATTGAGATACTTACTTGTCTGAACTTTATTGTTAATGAAAATGTTCACGAACTGTGAAGAAAAACCTCACAAATGAACGACAAGCAAACGACAACAAATCGGATGACGATTGCGCGAGAAAACAAACCGAACCAAAATGATAACGGTCACGTGGTATTCCAATGTTTGCGACATTGCAACGGGAAGATCCCCTCTAAAAATAGATCAGACATTGTCTGCTCAACATTTTTTTTTTAAGAAATACGAAAAATGCATTTTGTGGTATTACAAACACCAGAATTACCAGGATTACCAAAAAACACTTCAGGTGAATGGAAATGTATCTTCTAAATAATAAAACGTAAGTAAAGTGCAATTTTATTTGTGAGAAAATGGGTTTAATAGCAAAAAACTATGGCGTAATGGTTAACAACTAGGGCGTGTCCCTTTAATAAAAATTTTTGCCAACAACCAAAATTTTTGCATCACAAAAAAAGTAGCATTATGTATTTGTAAAACATGAGGGTTACAATATTTCTTTAAACATTTTTTTTTAGCAAATAAGGGAAATAACTCTGACAAGACTTTACTAGTGGGAAGGCTGGAGAATGCTGATGCATACAAACCCTATGGCATATATATCTGGTGGTTCCTCGTCAAAACACAGCCATTCTTTAAAACCTTCCTTTGGAGACTGACCATTGACATTCCAGGTACCACAAAAAACCCTTTGAAGAGAAAAAAAACAAACAGTGAAAATTATTGTTTTGATTTTTAATATGTGCATTTCACAAAACAGTCTACTGTAGGGTATGAAATAGTGCTATCATGAGAATGTGGCTCTTTTTATTAAAATGAATATGACAATCAACTTATGTTAACATGAATAATGATGTCTCCAACATAGTTTTAAACACACACACATATATATATAAATACATACATACATACATGTACATACATGTACATACATACATACATACATACATACATATATCCCAGTTTATATTATTAGTTAAGATGTTGTACATTGGTCAATATCAAAAGTTGGATTAACATTTAACTTGCACATACAGTAAACATTGCACTGAGCATAGGAAGGATTATTAACATATAGCAACGTCCAAAAGAAACTATACCAAGAAAAATTGGTTTAAATTCCTTTATAATTTGGATAAAGGAAATGAAATGGTGCCATGTTAAATATGTTTGTACTTTTATGGAATGAAATGTTCACAACATGCCAAAAAGACCATTCTCATGAATATATATTTTTTAAACAAGCAGTAGTCTCTCAGGGTCTTAGTTTAGTTGTTTTTTGACATCGGTATGTGTAACGAGAGACAGTTACTTCAAGGTGTAAATATCTGTGAATTCCTCCTCTCTCTTGATCATGTAGCGTCTCACAAATGCCTCTCTTGTTGTTACAGGTTTCTGGCCCACTGGTAGCTCCATTCCAGAGCCAAGCCCCAGTGACTGCTCAATCTTACCCAGTTCCTCAACCTCGGTATCTCTGTAAACAATACATTTCATTGAGTAAAAGTCAAAGCAGTTAGAAAATTTCTAGCCAATACGTAAATATTAATCACTAAACAAAATAAAGCTATATACAAAATTTCAGCTCAACATTTTGAGGCATTGTGAAAAAAAAATCCAGAAAATATATGCAGGACAGATAGACGGAAGGACATGCTATGTAAAAGACATACTTGTCTAGATTATCTAGATAATCTACTGTGTAAACAATATACTTGTCCAGATCATCAAGAGAATCTACTATGTAAACAATATACTTGTCCAGATCAACATAGCCTACTATGTGAAAGATATACTTGTTTAGATCATCAAAAGAATCTACTGTGTAAACGATATACTTGTCTGGATCATCAAGAGAATCTACTGTGTAAAAGATTTACTTGTCAAAATCACCAAGATAATCTACTATGTAAAAGATATACTTGTCCAGATCATCAAGAGAATCTACTGTGTAAAGATATACTTGTCTAGATCATCAAAAGAATCTACCATGTAAACGATATACTTGTCAAGATCACCAAGATAATCTACTGTGTAAACAATATACTTGTCCAGATCATCAAGAGAATCTACTACATGTATGTAAACATTATACTTGTCCAGATCAAGAGAATCTACTATGTGAAAGATATATTTGTCTAGATAATCAAAAGAATCTACTATGTGAAAGATATACTTGTCTAGATGATCAAAATAATCTACCATGTAAAAAATATACATGTCTATAGTGCTGTCGGAAATAGAATAAAAATGATTTTCATCTATTATTTCTTACATATTAAACTGACATGTAAATATTTTGTAAATATCTATTTAATGATAGTCTACCTAATTTAGCATTTACTTGTTTGGGCACTCATTGATGTACAAGATGGTGTTTACTCTTGAAATTAAAAGAAAAATGTCAGTAAACAGGTGATTTGTGCACTTTATTGGAACAGACTATAACAAATTTTGGTCAACGTGTCATTTTCATTGCCATTACAATATGTGAGGGACTGTTTCTGATGATGGTTTACCACTATCCCTCTCCAAAACAAAATATTTGTAGTCATTTATAAGTAACTTTTTAGCAAAACTGTCAAGAACCATTATGAGTGATCCATTATACCAGTATTAAAGGGACATTCCTGAGTTTGCTGCATTTTTTAAGATGTTATCGACTAACACATACATTTTAACGATTATAATTACATATCCAATATATTTGTCTGCTTAAAATATTAGTGGCTGTAAATGTGGTTCTGATCGTTCTAATATTTGTACTAGGTTAAATTTCATTTTATTTCCTAAAACATTTTGTTTTCATACATACGAAATTATTTGGAGACAAAATTCAATTTGGGCTTCTTAAAAATATTAAGACGAGAAGGAACCCATTGAATATACAGACACTGATATTCTAAACAAGAAAATATATTAAATAAGTAAATTTAATCGTAGAAATATTTTATTTTTCGGAAACATCTTACAGTGCAGCAAACTCAGGAATGTCTCTTTAAAGGTGCTATCTCAATGTTGCACAAATTTGACAGCTATTGAAAATCATTTTTTATATAATAAATTTTGATTTAACATTTAAAGAAGACACCTTTAACAATATGCCCATAAACGATTATAGGAAATAATTTTATCTACTGGTAGAAAATACAGTTTTAGTGGAAAATCTTTATCACAGCTCGCATATAACTATGATATAGCACCTTTAAATTGTTGCAAGATTGTGTAAATTTCTAATGTACTTATATGGAATTTATATTCAATAAATATACTTGTCATAATTAATCATTTATGCTGCAATTCAAAATAATCAGTTAACTTGCAGTTTTAAATTAAAAGTTTGTTTAACTTTAAGGGTAAATGAAATTGACACATATCGATCAAAATGTGTTAGTCTGTTCCAATAAAGGTAACAAATCACCTGTTTACTGATATCTTTATTTCAATTTCAAGAGTAAACACCACCTTGTACATCAATGAGATCCCAAACAAGTAAATGCTAAATTAGGTAGAGTATTAATGAATGGGTATTTACTAAATATTTACTTGTCAGTTTAATATGAAAGAAATAATCGACGAAAATAATTCTTTAGATTATCATGAGAATCTACCATGTAAACAATATACTTGTCTAGATCATCAAGAGAATCTACCATGTAAACAATATACAAAGTACTTGTCTAGATCATCAAAAGAATCTACTGTGTAAACAATACATACTGACATACAATGAAAACGCAAAACAGATATTTTTCAATATTTTGTTGTGATTAATGAAAAATATATTTATTGGACTTAAAATAATTTATGAGAGGAAGCCATTGATTGGTACTTCTGTCTGGGTTTTAATTCTGGTTTTGTTCTCGTTACACATACAATAGCAGAAACACACAAAATGGTGTGAAATGCGTTCACTACATGCTCAATCATGCTGCATGCAATGCACGTGAAATGCCAGTATGTGGAAACATAAAAGTCAGGTAACGGTGTCATATTCCTCGTCACATTAAGAATGCCACGACTCAGAGAAGAACAAAGGGAGCGAGCGTTGGGCATGGTTCAAGGGGGGACTTCGCAAAGCCAAGTTGCTAGGACCTTCAGAGTCCATCCATCAACTATTGGATGACTTGTTGAACATCATCAACAGACCGGGAGTGTCCGTAATCGACCTCGACCTGGTCAACGTCCCATTACGACCCCATGCCAAGATCGGCAGATTCGACGACACTACCTCCATGACCGGTTCAGAACTTTGACGATGCCAGCAAGCAACGCTATAGGACATCATGGAAGGCCTATCCATCCGATGACGGTCATCCGTCGACTCAGAATGGCTGGACTCAGATGCAGACGCCCATACAACGGTAACATCATGACACCGCGACATCGTGCTGTGAGACTACAGTTTGCTCTCCAGAATGGTAATCATCCACCAGCCTTTTACCGGAGCATTGTTTTCTCAGATGAGTCCCGTTTCTCTGTTTCCTTTGCCAATGGAAGAGCACGTGTGTAAAGGAGACTCCATGAACGGTACGTTGACGGACGTGTGAGGGAGTGAGGGAACGTGATCGGTTTGGCGGCGCTTGTCTGATGGTGTGGGGGGCAATCAACTGTGATTTCAGGAGTGATCTCATCATTGTCCACAATGCCCTTACAGCCCAGCGTTATGTTGACATTATTCTAAGACCAGTTCTCCAGCCACTTTTGTGCCGTCACCGAATACCAGGAGGTCCCCTTCTGTTTCAACAAGACAATGCCGTACACATATTGCAAGAATTACCCAGGCATTCCTGCAACAAGCCAGTATCACCGTTATGAACTGGCCCGCCGTTTCACCGGATTTGAACCCAATTGAACACATGTGGGATGGGTTAGGACGCTGTGTATGTCACCGCCAGCCACCACTGCGTAACGTCGCTGACCTTGCACAGGCGTTGCAGGATGAGTGGAGGAACATTCCTGTGGCTTATTTGAGATGTTTGTGCCAATCCTTTCCCCGTCGTCTACACGCATGCTCACGGGCCAATGGTGGACACACCAGATACTGACCTTGAAATGGGGGGGGGGGGTTGAACTTTTCGATTACGAATGCAACTCGATTACTGATGATAACTGGCCATGTTTCCCATGTTTCCATGTGAATGTATCTCATGAATACCAGTCATTAATGTCATATTACATTATCCATCAATTCATTAATAGTTTGTCGTTATTTGCAATGAAAAGTTGTTTTTGCGTTTTCATTGTGTGTCAATATACTTCTCTAGATCATCTACTGTGTAAAAGATATACTTGTCCAGATCATCAACAGAATCTACCATGTAAACAATATACTTGTCTAGATCATCAAGATAATCTACTATGTGAAAGATATACTTGTCTAGATCATCAAGATAATCTACTGTGTAAAAGATATACTTGTCTATATCATCAAAAGAATCTACTGTGTAAACAATATACTTATCCACATCATCAAGAGAATCTACTATGTAAACAATACATTTGTCCAGATCAAGAGAATCTACTATGCAAAAGATCGACTTGTCCAGATCATCAAGAGAATCTACTGTGTAAAAGGTCGATTTGTCTAGATCATCAAGAGAATCTACTACATGTATGTAAATGATATACTTGTCCAGATCATCTAGAGAATCTACTATGTAAATGATATACTTGTCCAGATCATCAACAGAATCTACTATATAAATGATATACTTGTCTAGATCATCTAGATAATCTACTATGTAAATGATATACTTGTCCAGATCATCAAGAGAATCTCTGCTTGTACTCTTGGTCATTGGACTGAGTACGTCCATGTGGTTGTCAACAAACCACTGTGTTCCTGCTTCCGAAATGCCAGCACCTGAAAGAATGAAATATAATATATATATATACTGAACCCCTTTAGAAACGCAACACAGTTAATCACCTAAACAAATTATTTATTGAAATTGTATCACTGGGAAAATGTGTTACTGTGAACTTCATTCAATGGTGAACACTATCATCAACACACATATGGACAGAAGTGAGTTTGTATTCCGTTATACCAGATTGAACATCAAAACCAAAAATTAATGGTTGAACATGCGATTGTCAAATGGATATCTGTAGCGTGTGTGTCCTCTATTGGATGCAATACACACTATGCATCCTCTCCTCATGGAATTAACCAAGTTCTGGAAGAAGGCTTGTGGCAGTTGGCCATCTCAAGGTCACAAAGATTCTGAATTTGTGGTCTCAGATAAAGACTATCCCAGCTCATCCCAGATGCGTTCAATAGGTACCATATCCAGGGGAAAAGCAGGCCATGGCATGGCATTGATGTTGTTGCAGCTAAGAACTGCATGCTCACACGTGCCGTATGAGAACGAGTATTATCTTGCTGAAAGACATGCAGGTGAGGATGTGCTTGGAACATGGACACAATGCTAGACTGTAAAAGATTATCTCTGTAGTTTATCGCATTCATCCATCCCCTGCATATGTGCAGGGGGGGGGGGGGGGGGGGGGGTCATGTCATCAAAAGTGAAGGCACCCCAAACCATCACACTTCCACCACCCCATCGATTGGTTTGGCGCAAACAACAATCGCATAACGTCCTCTGCGATGTCTCCACACACGATGACTTCTCTCCAATCACATCACAAGTTTGATGTTGTTGAGCCCAATGCTGTCGCTGCAATGATGATTGATGACAGGACCAACATAAGGTCGTCATACATGAAGTCCTGCTGCTGCCTTATGGTGTTATGGCGGATGCACACACTAGACCCTGTAGACCATGGGTAACTGCAGCTGTTTGGGTAGCTGGTCAGAATCTTATTGCTTGATTGCGTTGGGTTTTTTACTATCGCGGCATCATTTACTCTATTTTACAAATGTTTAGAGGGAAAATCACGACAGATCAGTGTTCAAAGGCTCTTTCATGGCATATTGTTTTAAAAACATCTAAACTATTGAGTACAGCAGGCAAAAATCATAGTTTTCATGATTTGCATGTGCACGTTCTTGAGTTGATGCAAAGTCTCAATGTTGTGTTCGGGTGCATTGTAAAACATGTTTATATTAAGTTTAAATTGATATCGTTACCAAAAATTTAAGGTTTAAAATATATGTAAGAAAACTAGGTGGTGTGTTTGTAAAGGAGTTCAGTATATATAATTTTATATGATATTGAAAATGAACCGTAAGATGTCACAAAGAATGACATGATTATTTTTTTTAAATATGAAGTTTTTGCATACTTTTGTAATCGTCAATAAAAAAGAGATTTCTGCCAGTTAACAGTTCTCTGAATTACAGAGCCTTTATAACAACTAAAATAACACATTACATACAACCTAATATTTGTAGTAGCTCAAACGTCTATTTTATAAATTTGCTTATATATATTCTTTCTTAAGTATGGAATAATTTGTAAGTGAAATCCAGTTTAGTCTACTACAAACATAATGATGAGAAACACACTGAATATACAGACACTGATATTCTAAATAAACAAATATTATTAAAAAGACTCTTATTAGTCAGAAACATGTTACAGTGGCAGAAAACTGACCCTCATGGCAATGTTATTTACTCCTTGTGGTATTACCACATATTACACACACATGGATGGTATACCACGAGAATGGGGCAGGATTTAGCTCAGTCAGTTGAGTGCTCTCTTGAGGTACTTGTATCGCAGGATCGAACCACCTCCGTGGATCCAATTCAATTGATTGGGTTTTTTCCCATTCCACTCAGTACTCCACAACCAGTCAAAGATGGTGGTAAGTGCTTTCCTGTCTGTGGGAAAGTGTATATAAAAGATCCCTTTGCTGCATTAAGAGAAATGTAGTGGGTTTCCTCTGATAATTGTGTGTCAGAATTACCAAATGTTTGACATCCAACAGCCAATGATTAATAAATCAATGTGCTCTAGTGGTGTTGTTAAACAAAACAAACTTTAACTATTGATGACCAGTGATGTACCAGTCATGGAGGAAATAACCCAATGGTCTGTCAAAGAGGATCAATCATATGGACAAATTATTCATTAATATCCAGTTATCTACCATTCTTCTCTGTGAAACAATCTGTTTTTTATTTAAACTTTAAACCATGATAAAATTAATCCGCATATAATCTTATGACAGGGCAGGACATGGTCCAGTTGTAAAGTGCTCACCTGATGTGCGGTTGGTCTAGGATCAATCCCTGTGTGTGGGCACATTTGGCTATTTCTCATTCCAGCCAGCGCTCCAGTGTCACAAAGGCTGTGGTATGTACTGTCTTTGGGATGCTGGATATAAAATATATTTTGCAGCAGTGGGTTTCTTCTCTCATCTGTATGGTCATTAACCAAGTCTGATGCCATATAACCATAATTAAAATGTGCTGAGTGCATTTTTAAATAAAACATTCTTTCCTTCCTTCGTAGTCTTAGAGGAAAAGGATCTTTTATATGCACTTTCCCACAGAAAAGACAGCACATACCACAGCCCTTGTGGTGCACTGGTTGAGATGGGAAAACCCCAATCAGAGAATGGGTCCACTATGGTGGTTTGATCCTACAACTCACACTTCAGGTGAGTGATCTACTGACTGAGATATATTCTTAACTTCTGTTATTTAACCTTCTGACTACTGCAGGTAAGATATCTCGCCCGACGACACGCTAGTCGACATACTGTACACTGTATACAGTGCATTCCCCTATTCATATTTCCCGCCACTTTGCACACGATACTCACCAGAAACGTTTTTTCTTAACAGGAAACAGTTTAGTTTACAGCATGCTAGCTTTTGTTTGTTGTTTTTCAGTGGAAAATAGCTTGGAGTTCAAAAAGTTCAAAACAATGGCGGCACGTTGCGATCATTTTAAGGGATCGATAGCTGATTGTGATAGCTAATTTGATAATAAATTTGATCATTTTACCAACAACGAAAATCACCAAATATTGCAATATGAATCGTAGTATTGGGGTGGGTTTTTTTAATTTGGTCAGAAAACCACTGTTATTGGGAATAATGGACATAAATACTGGACAGCTGGCCACAAATGCCCATAAGTAAACGCGACTTTTTCTCTTTTTTTGCCTAATTTTAATCATCATTAAGTGATCTAAAATATCATTAAAATAAATTATAAAAACCCACGAAAATAATACTTACCGATTTATATATGAACTTTATTTTATGTATTTATAAAACATTTAAGTGAATATATGTCAGTAAAAATTATAAACTTGTACCCACTCGACGTGGTTTTTGTCAAAAATTAATCCAGTAGTCTAAAGGTCAATAAAATCGACTGATCAAAAAGATCTATTGTTCTAACAATGTCAAGCAAAGCATCTTTATCCTCAATATAATTGATTTAACTGTTACCACTCAATTTAAGAAGTTTTTCCTAATTCAGTGAAGGAACTTACCTACATTGTTGCTTTCAATATTTGGTTTAGAGGGGGGCTTAAACACATCCTTTGCAAATGGATTGTCTTCAACGTTAGTATTTTCTTCCTGTTTATCTACACAGCTGCCACGATACTTGTCTAGCCAGGTGAACTGTGATGGTACGCCAAATCCTGCAATCTGTGCTTGGACTGAAAGAAACAAATGTTAAACGTTAACATTATAATAAAATTATTAACTATTTTACGGTATATTTCGTATATCTATAAATGAGTAAAAAGTGTTATTTTTATTTTTGCTTTCAAATAGGAGTCAAAAAGCGTCTTACAAAACACCTATGCCATGAATTTTAAACTTTAAAAAAAAATTAGAATGACATTGTTATTCAAACGTGATGTTATTTTTGATAATTTTTAGTAAATACACATCACAGCTACAGATAGAGAAAAATGTGTGTGAATTATGTCACTGCTACAAGCAAGGCTCGAAATTCATTTTGTTGATTGGCAAGCAATCTTTGCTTCTCAAATTTTAATTTGGAGGAAAATGTTTGAAATTGAGAAGCAGTAGCTTTTTTGCTAACGTTCGCTAGACTAGTTTTTATGCTACATGTTAAACTGAATGACCACTCCGAGAACCACTCTAAATAGTTCTCGACGTTACATCACTCGCTATCACTGAACTCGGATTTGAAAAACCGATCCGAATGAGTTTCGAGAATGTTGTTGTTAGATCATTTTTTTCCATTATTGGTGTGTGCACCATTCTACAATGTCGGTACAAATGTAGTAATGTTTTAAAATATTTTAAGTTCTTCAATTAAAATGTGGTAAAACATGTGACAAACGCGAATCAAGAATTCTGGGATATACTGGAAACAATTTTTAGAAATAAGATGAAAACAAAAGCTGCTTGTGAAATGGATTATTGGAAAGCATTTTATACGTTTTGAGCAGCAATTGTCGCCTGTCAAATTCGAGCCTTGACAGGCAGTTAGCTAATGGTCATTCTTCCATAAAACTGTGAGTCTATGGTAACCTCACAGTGATCATCAACACCATTACCCACTAAAACCAAAATCCAAATCTGTCAATGTTCCCAATATTGATGACTGCTTGAAGCATTCCAACTGCTCTTTCATGGTCATTTGGGGTCAAAAGGAATGTTATGGAATTGTTTTGTTTTTAAACAGTCTTGGACCTGTATAAGCATATGAGGAAACAAACTGAGCTCATATGCGTAGGAAAACATTCTGAACATGTGATCCTGTGATGTCACCAATAGCATTCCAACACAGAGGGTTCTAGAGTGTTGAGATACAACAATATGTACAAAAACAATTTTCCATGCCATGTATACTTCAATGGTGTGATCCTGTGATGTCACCAATAGCATTCCAACACAGAGGGTTCTAGAGTGTTGAGATACAACAATATGTACAAAAACTATTTTCCATGCCATGTATACTTCAATGGTGGGAACTGGTGAACTATAAAAAAGAGGAAATCTAGAGGGGTGCCAGAAATTCTAGGTTAAAATCTGTGCCATCTGATACATTATGGAGGAAAGGACGATTAAAATGCGAGGAAATGCAATGTTCCGTGAGAGAAAAACAGCTGATCCGAGGAAAATTCCCACCCCTGATACTTTCTTTTTTGTTGAGTATACATTGTACATGCTTGTGATGTCAAAAGTCAATGTTTAAAACAAAAATAAAAGCAATACTCACCATCCTTCATGTGCTTCAACTCTGCAAGAAACTGCTGTGTTGTTTGCATCTGAGGGAGTTCTAGCACCAGCGTTTCTTCTAAACACTCCAACCGCATTGAAAAATCTAGACGAGTACCACTCAGTTTTAAAACATTTGTCGCAAAATTTACAGTAAAGGTAAAACAAAAATATTCAACATCTTCAGACATATATTAAGTAACTTTACTTCAATGGTATCCAAAATAACAATGTCACCAACCAAGTCTTTTTGTGTGTCTAGGATTGAAGTCAGATCAAAACAATTCTCAGTTTGGCAAAATGTCTCTACCCAAATTGAGATAACCAAACAATTTGCAACAAAATTAAGGCATACTATTCTAAGAGTAGGGTTTTTTATCAATTAGTTTTGAATGACATTTATAAAAACTAAACTATTTTATATTTGGTAACTGTGATTTTAAAAATTAATATATATATATAATAGGTAACAAACTTTTATTTATTTGTTTTTCAATTTTTCAAAGTTATGTTTTGAGTTACTCTTACAAATATTATTAATTAATATTAAGGTATACTTTTCATAACAAATTAATGTTCTGAATTACCTTTGTTTTCCTGTCCTTGTCTTGATGGTGAAACACCTGCTATAAAAATAAATATACATGAGAACAATTATTAAGTGCACTAACAAAACAAAAATCCTTTAATACAGATTCTGATTGTTCAATATAATTGTTTTCTCATACTGAATATGCATGCATGCATATAATATATTTGAAGAGACTGTCCTAAGTTTGCTGTCATTGTAAAATATTTTTGACCAAGAGAACCTTTTCAAGAACTAACATTACATATTAAGTACATTTTCTTGTTTTGTGTCTTCAGTATGTTTCTGGTTGTAATAATGTTAGTAGTCGCCAAACTGATCTTAACTCTCCATAGAGACACAATAAGTAAGTTTGTAGGTAAAAAAATTAAAAAATAATAAATGGAAGTAAAATCATGTTTGAGTTATGACCTGTAAGGACAACCAGAAATATAATGAGTACAGATTCAGATATTCTAAACAAGAAAATATATTTCATAATTTGCGCTGTTAAGAAGACATTGGAAGTCAGAAATATCTTAATAGTGGCAAACCTACAACAGGCTCTCCTGAGACTAGTTCAAGGAGAGTAATTTTTACCTCCCCTTAGCATGTGAAATTATTTGGTATCGATGTGGTAATATTTCAAATGGCAAGGAAGGAATGTTTTATTAAACTCAAATGGCTCCTCATGATCTAAGTTAAGGGAGAAATTAATCATTCTCCTCACATTTTTCATGACACTGTCTGTGGACTGAAGTAAATTCTGTGAAAAAACCCTCAGTAGTTTTTGTTTGCAATGTGATTCATCATCTTTAAAAGTTGCATTTGCCAGACTCATTAATAACAAGCATTTTAAGTACTGCTAAAGCAATACATGTTATCAACAAATGTTCGTATCTGTTACATTCAAGGGCCATAACTCTGTGAATAATAGGTAAATTGCCATGAAAGTTAAAACTTGATATGTAATAGTACAAAATAAAGATATACACAAAAATTACAATGAATGTCAAACTTGATATGTAACAGTACATGATCAAGCTATATACAAAATTTCATGTCAATATCTCCAAGGCAATGTGGAAGAAACATCCTGAAAACTATATGTGGAACAACAGACAGAAGGATGGAGATGAAACCTACAGTCCCCCCTGGTTGGATCGGTAGGGGAATAAAAATATGTATTTTAGAGTGTGCATGACCTATCCCAATGCAATTATATCATGACAAATTAATTCCTGATTTACAGTACCAGTATTTCAAATTTTACATAACACTGCTGCATGCTAACATGAACTGCAAGGGCAGCAGACATGTTGCATTAGCAGGTACTTAATATTGTTGTACTTGTTAGCTGGTTACTTACATGTACATTTCATTTCAACTTATTTGCGTACTTATATCTAATTAAGGTTCAAGCATGATGTCCTGGGCACACACTTCAGCTATTCGGATGTCTGTCCAGGACAGTGGGTTAGTTATTTGTTGGTTAGTGGTTAGTGAGAGAGAAGAGGGTGTAGTGGCCTTACACCTACCAATTGAGCCCTTAAGAACTCACTCTGGGTTGGAGTCAGTACCAGGCTGCGAACCCTGTACCTAGCAGCCTGTAGTCCGATGGCTTACCCACTGCACCACGGAGGCCGGTTAGTTGGTTACAGTTAGTTACTTAATAATATGCAAACATACAGTAAGATATTTAATGCATAGTTACAAGCCATGAAGCGAAGGTTCTGGTCCACAGGAATCACAGAGTCTACACTCAGATCATCACTAGAGAAACATGGTATTCTTTTACTTGTATATAAGAACAATCTGAAATTGTAAAACAAGAGGCACATGTATGGATAAAACTTCTGCATACATGTATGACTAGTTGCCTTGACACAACATACAAACATAGAAATGCAGTACACATAATAAATATATTTATGTATGTTACATTTTATCACCATAAAAAAATAACCTTACATTTCAGATATCCATATATGTAATCGTTACTAATATAAATATAGTAATAATATTAAATACAAACATCAGACATTTACATCACCGTATTTAGATTTTCCTGATAAAATGCAAATTATGTAATTTAATTATATAAGACACAATATTTTACAGTTTACATACAGTTAGCATTAAACATTTACATAGTATTATTAATATGAGGCAATGGAACTTTAAAAATTCATATAACCAATGAGTAACATATACTACAATATATCACTGAATAAAAAAAATACTTATGCACAGTAACATAAACTACAATATATCACTGAATAAAAAAGGCACTTACGCACAGTCTCCTTTGTTTTCTACCAGAGCAAGATACACATCAGTTCTGGTCCAGTCAACAACCAATTTTCCTTGAATACACTGACAAATGCTAAGGATGCTACATAATTCATAATGTCAAATAATACATGTAGTTTTTATGCTATCAAAATAATCACCATCATTATCATATTTATTGTTATATTGTTAGTTATTCTTGTTGTTATATATTGTAAATCAATTTATACTCTCTCAAAAGCAAACATAAGGTTTTTTTAAATTTAATTTCATTAAAAAAGTTATATTATTAAGGGGCTTTGTAAATAAGAAAAAATTCCAATAATCCAAAACAATTTGAATAGGATCAATGCCACACACCCCTCATCCAAAAAAAAAAAAATAATAATAGGAAAAGCCTACAAATTGCAGTGATACATTGACATATATTGATGTCTTTAAGTAACAGAGTTGCTCAAATAATTACAATATTTATTCTATAACTTACCCATAATATCCATGTCATAAACCCATGTGATAATTTAGTGTATTAATCCGGGAAATAATGGTATGCAGATTTGCAAGGTCACTAGGTAATGTGTTGCTGTGGATCGGTAAGGGCAATTCCACGGTAACGGAATTACGAGTTGGAGAGATATTTCAGGCATTAAACTCAGCTAGTCCACATAAGAAAAATTATCATAATGATGTAACTATGTAATACACTACTACTGCACTAGTGCTTGTCATGGGCAGAAGTGAGACTCCCTACTGCAAGGTGTAGTGCATAAGTACTTAATTAAAGTTTGGTAACGGAATTACGTAAAAACGGGCACCGCAAAACATCTACAAACTCTGTGAAGTATGATGAAATAATTATTTATCTTCATGATGGAATGATCTCCTAATGACTTGTGATTAACAAATAGAAATTATATTACAAATTATCTTTTCATAATTTTGTTGTACAACATTGAATGCCAGTAACGGAATTACACAGTTCGGTAACGGAATTACCGCTCTGAATTTACTTTTGAAAAACAATATTTATTTACTTTAAATTTGATTTACAAATATGTTGCATAATTTTATAAGTTAAATAATAATTCAGTATACTTGTTTTAAGCATTCATACTAATATTTCAAATGATAACTAGTTTCAATATCGGTAAAATGTACACGTACATGTATATAAGTGGAGATTTAAACTAGCATTAAACTGTGTACATATTACATAGTAAATGTTCGACAGCAATTGAATTTTTTTTTCTTGAACAGTGACATTGTTAATAACAAAGAGAATTACACCAGGTCAGAGGAACACAGGCCAATTAAAATTATATAAACTGACCGTCAAACATCTAGATTGTATTACGGTAAGTGAAAGATATTATGCTTAATAATAAAATTCCTCATCTATCTGAGGTTATGATAACATACATGACAACTATTAAAACACCAGTATTTTCTTTTTTGGCCAACCAAACATGCCATCTTTCCATTTGAAGAATTCTACTCAGATCAGATTCCTAGTAAAGACAGCATTAACACTATAAAACGGTTGCTTTCTTTTTGTCCATTATATACATTTAAAAGCACAATGTTGGTAATTAGAATGATACTTTCCATTTTCTGGATATCCTGTCATTTAAATATATACTACTCAAAAGAATTTAAGGGTCAGACGATATTTTCGACATTATTTTCTGAATGTCAATTATATTAGCTAGACCATAATGTCACGCATGGTATTGTTCCATTTTGACGAAAGTGGGTCTAAGCAACCCATAAATGAATTAAAATCCACTGTCATTGACACTGTCTACTAGTTCTAATGACGAAAACATGCTTACATTTGCACGTAAATTAGGGCGAAAGCGAAAGGTCTGCTAAGTGCCCATAACTTGCTTTTACACAAAGCGCTTCATTTGCACGTTTTGCACGTGTATTCCATGTTCCCAATACTGAATTTCCGTATAATTGGAGCTTGTGTTCGTGTACGGTGCACACTCCAAATTCGACAATGGTACGACTTCAACTGACTATCGAAGATCGAGGAAGGGCTATTGCTTGGCTTCAGGATGGCAATACGCAAAGAAATGTTGCTCTGAGACTTGGTGTCAGTCAGAGTGTCATTGGCCGACTGTGGCAACGGTACCAAGCAACGAATTCTGTTCGAAATCGTCCACGTTCGGGAAGACCCCGAAGCACTACAAATAGAGAGGACTGCTACATCACCAATATGGCTCTACGTCAACGCACAACCACTGCACGCCGATTACGTGACAATCTGCGGACTGCGACTGGAACTCGAGTGTCTGATCAAACCATACACAATCGTCTGAGAGCCAATAATCTACGCTGCCGTCGCCAGGCTGTTCGACCACCACTCCTACCACGTCACAGAACGGCCAGACGTCACTGGTGCACGCTTCATCTGCGGTGGCAACGTGTTCAGTGGGGTCGAGTGATGTTCACTGATGAGTCCAGGTTTAGTCTCCAGTTCAACGACGGTCGGGTTCATGTCTACAGACGTCCTGGGGAGCGCTTCGCTGACGTTAACGTTAGACAACGTCACCGGTTCGGTGGTGGCAGCGTCATGGTGTGGGGCGGCATCTCTATCCACCACAGGACCCCCCTCTATGTGGTGGATGGCAATCTGAATGGAATCCGCTATCTGAATGAGATTATTCGGCCGTTGGTTCTCCCAGGCCTTCAGCAGATTGGCGGCGAGGCAGTTCTGCAGGATGACAATGCCAGACCCCACCGCGCCAGGGTGGTAACGGACTTTCTCAGACAACAAGGTATCGCCAGGATGGATTGGCCAGCATATTCGTTCGCTTGACTTGGCCCCAATAGAGAACGCCTGGGACGAATTAGGCAGGAGAGTTCGGGATAACCATGCCCCTCCGGCCAACCTTCATGATCTGGGTCAACTTCTTATGGCAGAGTGGCAGGCCATTCCCCAAGAGTTCTTCAGACGTCTGATCAACAACATGAGGCAACGATGTGTCGAGTGTATTTGCGCCAGGGGTGGATTCACACACTATTAAACGAATGTTCTAATGTGTAAAATCCATGTTTGACAACCTTCAACTTTGACAGCATGTCATGTGACTTTCTTGTATACAGTGACGTTTATTTGTGGGGTTTTGTAAATATGGAACAATAAATAAAAAAATTGGTGTAGTTTACATCATCAATCTAATACACTCTGAAACTTATTTGGTTATAGATTTTTGACCCTTAAATTCTTTTGAGTAGTATAAATTATTAAATACATGTACAGTCAATAAATGCCTTTGGATAAAGTAACATTAAAGTTTGCTTCAAGTAGATATGTTATGTTACATTTCCACTTTCTGGACCCTATATATGTTTAAAGATATATGAACAGGGCTTGAAATAGCGGCCTGTAAAAAGTGAAAAGAAGTCTATTTTTAAATCTTGCAAGTGAAATAAACATTCACCTGCTAAAATTAACTCAAAATTGCAACATTTTTCAAAAAACAGATGTACATACGATCATTTCATCTTCTATTTAGCTGAAGCCGAGCTCATAATTCTGTTACATTTTAATTTTATAATGCTCTAAACTACATATCAGAGGTCCTAATTTTCCACACATTGTCCCAAACCCTACATTCACGTTGTGCTGTCTTATTTCCAGCAGGCCATTTTTGTTTCACAGCAGGCCATATTTCTTTTGGCCAGCTATTTAAACAAATAATAATGGCAGGCCATATTTTACTTCATATTTCGAGCCCCGGTATAATTCTAGTAGGTTTCGATTATAACTTGAATTTTGTCATGGATTTGCAGAAGTTTAAGTCATAATATTGAAGCTTTTAAGTAGTACTGTTTGGTTAAAGTGTATCAGATTTCCTTAATTTCTATATTGTTAATGGATGACATTTATATTTGCTATGGGTGTTCCACAAATGCATTTGGAGCCACTACTAGTACTATTACCATATGGATTTAAAAAAAAGATTTTGTATATCTTCCTATTGTTACACCACTTGATGTATTGGTATATATGGATAAGAGTGTAGCATTTTAGTACTATGTAGGTTTATATTAAAGTGTTTCTAGACACTATATACCAAAGACGGTAACAGAATTTCAAACCTATGGTAACGGAATTACATATGTTAACAGCTATATAATTTTACTAATAATGTATGAATTTGAAAGTAAATGTATCTGATTATGTTCATTAACAAATACTCAGAGAATATGAGTTGATTCCTTGATTACATATATATGAATAATACAATCTAACTTTTTGTTTGTTTTCGGTAACGGAATTACAAACTGATTCTATGTTTTCTAATTTCCCCTAAATCTAAAAACAAAATGTTTTTCATTAAAGTGGATTATGAAGTGTAGTCCTTTGTTAGTGGTAAAACAAAAACACTAATAAAAAGAATATTACCTTCAATTACATGGCTGCTGTACATAAATTCATAGTGTGTATTACGGAAGTGTCATATTTTTTAGTGTGACGGTATCCTCATGAAATAGGTAAAGTCAAACACATCGATTTATTTTACAATATTTTACTTATCAGATTTGGATTCTCCAGACATTTTTACATTAAAAACAATCTTAATATATAAGTCATTAATATAAGGAATAACATGATTTGATTTTTTCACTGTGGAATTGCCCGTAATTTGTTTACAAGCCAAAAAGACCGGTACACCTGAGCATAACGTTTTCAAATATTTAGCTTAAATGCGTGACGTTAAACTAATTTGTGCTAATCGTGATGACGTCATATTACCGATGGCAGCAATTTCGTACTGTGATTTACAAAAAATTTAAGTGTTATAGGATAAATAGAATTCACTACTCATGTTTTTTAATATGTAAAACATCAACCTCGTCTAATTAATAGGTATTTGTCTTGGCAGAGCCTCAACAAATACTGATTAACATAGACTCGGTTGATATTTTCCATATTAAAATATACTTGTGACAAATCCTCTACATATATAAATTGCACAACAGTTTTTCTGATCAATACACTTCATGCTTTTCTTTGATACACTTCATGTTTTTCAAAGTTCTTTAATATTTACACCAATGGTTTAAACACACTCACATAGACATGCACACACAAACACACACAGATACACACACACATATATATATATATATATATATATATATATATATATATATATATATATATATATATATATACACATATAAACATCAATACATACATTCACACTATCGGGCCATAATATTTTTTGCCGAAAGTCTGCCCAAGTCGTTGAGTTATTAGCAATAATGAGAAGTTGAAGTCGCTGTAGTCCTAATATTCTGGACCTATTCAGATTTCAGAAACAAAATGACACAACAGACATCAAAACCCTGACTTGTTTATTGTCATAGTTCATTTGGCACCTTGTCACTGTATGTCGGACAGTGCTTTTACTTTGGTGCCAGACTGTATCCTCAGTAATCGATAACCAGCCTATAAATGGGAAGTGCTTTCTGCACAAACACACTAAAGTACGATTGATTCGATGAAATAATGTTTTACCATGTTAAATTTATTATCAAAATCAACCAACAAATGCTAATACTCATGCCAGTTTCTGTTGTGAAGAGATTAAATACATGCCGTAGTCTAATGTTGACATTCGTCAGATACAGCCCAGTGGTAAAGCGCTCACTTGATGCGCAGTCGGTGTGAGATTGATCCCTGTCAGTGGGCCCATTGGGTTATTTCTCGTTCCAGCCAGTGCACCACAACTGGTATATGAAAGGCCATGGTATGTGCTATCCTGTCTGTATGGTCCATGTAAAAGATCCCTTGCTGCTAATCGAAAAGAGTAGCCCATAAAGTGGTGACAGCAGGTTTCCTTTCTCAATATCTGTGTGGTCTGTAACCATATGTCCGACGCCATATCACCGTAAATAACATGTGTTGAGTGCATCGTTAAATAAACCAGTTCCTTCCTTCCTTTGTCAGATACACTAAAAAACTGGGTTATTGTTTCACAAAGTGACGTGGATCACGTGTGTACTGTGACCAGTTACGTGTTGTTAATTCTCGGCCACATTTATTTCAGTAATACCAGAAAATACTAATTAATACCAGACCTGTCAACCTTTAGTCAAGAGAAAGCAGGAGGTGTGTGTTGAAAAAGCAGGAGATTTTGTCAAAAAGCAGGAGATTTTTTAAATTCACACAATTTAACCCAAAATCGCAAGATTTAAAAAAAACATTACTACAATAAGTTATATGAATACTATATAATGTCATATATACTTCTTAACCTTAGATCTTGGCATTAAAAAAAAAAAAAAAACTTTTCTTTTTAAATTTTAAATATTATTATGATTTAATACATATTTAAAATAATAATAATATTTTATCCAAAAATGTTAAGAACATGAACAAGAAAAAAAATAATTAATTAGTACATTTACGGTATTAGCCTTACAGGTTGCGTTATATTATCATTTGTGGTTAGTGCAAGTACCAAAGACAAATTTATATAAATCTTATAAATTAATATTCAGTTTTTACTATAATGAGGAACGGTGGCGTGGTACTTATTTAAAATCATTATAATGATGCAATAAATATTGTATTTTCATTAATCATAAGTAAAACCTCATTACGGACATCGTGTGAAATATACCGGAATTATACCCATTTCCGTGAGTAACTTTATGTCAATGTCAAACACAACATTTTTTAATTGTACAAAAATAATTTCTTGAAGAGTACCCTTATAACCAACATTTTACTGCACAAACATACAAAATTAACTGACACAAGTATGTTTATACAGCTAATTGGTCTTTTCGTTGTCTTGCTGTGACATGTGATTTTAACATGCATCGTGTGTATCGCTGTCAACTCGGAGTCTGGCAGTTCAGATTCGTCACAGTTGCATTATGTAATCCAGTGGGAAGACATTTTACAATTCAGAGGTGTCATTAGAACTAAATTGGATAGTTTTTTTGTTTGTTTTTATGCAACACTGAATGTCAATACACAGCCTGTTGAATTAACGGCAACACGCTTCGTAGCCATTACGATGACAACAAACATTATAATAACACGTCATTTTATAAACTCCATGTGCTTTTTTAACAACATAAATAGGCTATCCCACAATTCTCACTTCGGCAAAGGTTAAACAGTCGGGACAATTCGGCCTGTTACATTCTCAAAAAACGAAAGTAGTCGACATTTTCCGAATGAGAAAAAAAGGTAGAGTTACTTCCCTTATGTTATTTTGACAAAAGAGGATCGATTTTTTTTTAATGCTTACAAAAATGTTATTTAACAGGAGAAACTGTCTCCCGCACAGACGAAAGGAGATTTGATCAAATACCGGGAGACTCCCGCGGAATCCGGGAGGGTTGACAGGTCTGTAAATTAATACTTTAATTTTAACATTACGGCACATATTCAACTACTTAATAATAATATCATGTTTTTAATAAAACATATAACTGTTTTTAAATTTATTACCGGAAGTAGTATTTTTTATCGAAATATTTAACAATTAGAACCCAGTGTAAAATTCTGGATTTTTTCAATAGAATGCGGAAACTGATGAAACGTTACGCAATGTATCCATAAATGTTCACTTTGGCTGTTTTTATCAAACTTCTCCCATTTCTACTGGGAAGGTAGTTCATCAAGATTAACCTTGAGTGCAAGCACAATGCAAGGTTAATCCTGCCGAGGCATTAAGCCGTTAGCAGATCTGAACAGTTCTGAGGAATTTTGCATGGAACGGAACTGCGGGCAAAATAACAACTACTAGTACTATCATGTTTTCCCACCCTAATCATATTGTGATTTATTTCGAGCTCATGGAGACCAAGAAATACTTACTTTGAAACAATCTTCACTTTGAATTAAAGGGAAAAAGTCCAATTGTGGGGGTTTTTTTAACGAGTGGATTCTAGTAGCCAATTTCTAGCAACCAATTACGCTGGCAGACAATTTCAGCAGACACGCATGGCGATGTTCTAAACACCAGACTCATATGCCTGTTCAACTACTGGGAAGGGAGAAGACACTTCTACTTTTTCAATTCTAGATTAGGGCCTGCACTATTACATATATAGTATATATACATTCAGGAATACACACATACACTCTATATACATGTATATATATCAACATGGCTCCTAATTTTGCTATTTGGTGCATACAAAAATAGAAGTAGGCTCCATGTGGCTCCTGAAGAAAAAAGTTAATGTAGATGACTGTGGTGGATCCCTTTTTATATTGACAGGGTTAAAGATTGAGTTAGGGTGAGTCTCCTCTATATCAATACAATGGCCATATACTATAGAAAAAATCTTACAAAAGACTGAACAAGAAATATGATCCTGAATGTATGAATCATGTATGAAAAATCAAACCTTATGGAAAATCACAACTATGATTACAGAATTAGAGGAACTGACAGTCACAATACATAAAAAATAAAATAACAAAAGGATACAAGTTTACATTTTTCGGCAGATGACAATAGTTTCTGTACAATAGGTACTGGATCCATTTTTACTTTATTTTCTGTCACTGATGAAGATATTCTTGACGCTTGTGTCACTTCAGCAAAACACGCCCTTTTGCCACGACAATCAATCGATTGTCATTGACAGTTGTCAGTCACAACAAAATTTATTTGTGAATCGTGATTTTAAATTCTTTTCACTTTCACTTGGCCCATTCATTCAAAACAAAACACACATTCTTATTCACTTCACAGTAACTTTGCCACAACAAAATCTTAAAATATATATTTTTTTTAAATCATAGTGATAGAATCATGTGAATGTTTAACCTACATTGTTGAGATTTAAACACTGTGACAAAACAAAATACTTACTTCTTTAAACCGGAAGTAAATATGCCGGAAGTCAACTTTCCAGTAGTGCAGCTATTAAATTGTTTTCGTACGTTTTGTACTTTGCCATTATTTTACTTTTAAAAAATATACATGCATGTATATTATGAATATTATATTAAAATGTTTTAACGTGAAAAGCACCTAATAATACTATTAAACTATTAAATTAAAAAATAGATTAAATTTGTTTGTTCTAGATTAGCTCTGAATGTACTATTGTCTGACCTTCACCAAGGCAACGGTGTCAAAAGTTTTATGATGGACAGGTATATACAGGTTGCATTTTGAAAATGACTTGCGTGGTTAGATGACCCTTTCTGTTTTTGTTTTGTACTATAACGTGCGGTAAGCTGAATTTTATTTGATAATATTCCAGCGTCTCGAGATAGTTATTGTTATTTATATTTTATATGATGCCATTACGTGCAATTAATTTATTATTAATAGGCTGCAAATGCATTTTAAAATACAACATATTCTGGTACTGTAATCAATATAATTTTTATACAGGTGTGGACGCATATATAATGGCCGAAGTCTGGATATAATACATATCCCAGTATATGTACAAAGAGAAAATATTTAATTGTCAAACGTGCATGTGTTGATTTCATGACAGTATAATTGACCAAATGCATATTAATTATTTTATCACGAAAACAATAAAGAATAGTTAATTTAAATAATTTTTACGCTGTCAAAATAACCATCATCATCATTATATTTATTTTTATATTGTTTGTTATTCTTGTTATTATATTGTAAATCAGCTTATAAGCTCTATAAACCAAGTGTTAAAATTACCATGTGCGTGTATGCATGCGTACGTGAATGTATCATGTATGTATGCTTAAGCCGGATTTAAATCAATATCCTTTCATTTTAACATATTCGCCTCACTCCTCCTACACCCGCACTCTGTCCTAACTGTCTCCTTCCTTCATGCACTGCAATCATAGACGTTGCAAGCATGTACGGGGAGTTGGGGTGTCTTCAATTTCCCCCATCTAAAAAGTATTCCTTCCCCAGTTACAAAGTCAATTAATATATAAGCTCCCACTCCTCTCCCCTGCTACCAAGTTGTTGGCATCTGGATAATGTTTATTAACGTTTATTCATATTTACAAAACTGCTTGCTACACAATCTACTTAAACCTAGGGTTGCAAACGAATCATTTGGCATTTATACATGAATTCAACTGTAACTAATATTATGAGTAGAATGATGGAAATATATAGTGTCATAGGAAACGAGCAGGGGTGACAAGTGGGGCATGTGTCACCCCACTTTGTAGCAGCAGAGATAGTTTGTGTGTATGTATATATATATATATATATATATATCTCTGCTGCTACAAAGTATATATATGTATGCATGCATGCATGCATACATACATACATACATACATACATACATACATACATACATACAAGCTTTGATAGTTCAGAGCGTATCGTGGTTAGTCTTGCAATTTGCAGGCGATTCGGTGCCACAGGTTCGAGTCCCAGCAACGGCATGGGAAAATTTGTGAGGCCAGAAAGGATTTAATTATCCCCTGCACCAGTGCGTTAATTTCTATGTATGTAACAGTCACATGTATACATAACAGATAACCTCGACATACATACAATATATAGATATTCATACATCAATACATACATACATACATATATATGTGTGTGTACTCAATACATACATACATACCATATAGATATTATGTCATACATCATACATACATACATACAGATATATAGTGTGTGTACTCTCCCCCCCCCCCCCCCCCCCCCCCCCACACACACACCTTTTGGCACCTTCCTATGACCATGTGAAAAGTTTTCAGGCCAGCTCATTTTGCTGAGACTTCTCCATCGTTTTTACCTGATTATGAAGATTTACTCTGGGACAGCGCTAGGGACCTCCTGACCCCCTACCTCGTACGCTTATGAATAAATAAATGTATAAGTTGTTTGACATTGCTCTTTTGTGTGTGTGTGCACGTGCACGCATGCTTGCTTGCGTATGTGTGATTTTCTTTTAAGGAGCTGTTCACAGGTACCAATGTATCCTCAGTGTAAAAGGAGCTGTTCTGTAATCATGTCATAATGACAGAGAAAGCAGGGGGGATGGGGGTATTGTTACATAATGTTAGAGGAGTGGTCCTAATGTTACAAAACCTTATTGAGGTGGGGGTGTATAAAATGCCACATTTTACATTACATGTTCATTATGACATTATGTAATGCACATCAATACCTCCCCCCCCCCCCCCCCCCCCCACACACACACACACACTTTCTCTGTCATTATGACATAATTAATTTGTCCAATATTAGTGTATTTTTGTTTGTATTAATTTTATGCTTGTTTGGTTTGGTACTTAAGGGGCCATTCATTAAGTATGTACACATGCACGAAATCATGGATTTGTAAACCTATCCCTCCCCCCTTTTCTGTACACCTTTTGTTATTCCCTCCCTTATGTATGGGCGATCATTGATCTTCCTTGCAAAAAAATATATATATAAAAAATAATTGTAAAATATATTGTATGGTTATAATAAGAGCTATAGTCTCACTACACAGATGTCATCTGCCATTGAAACCCATGTTAAATTGCCCAACTTCAAATGAAGATTGCCAATAGAAAGGGTTCTCGTTGGCACTAACAACAGACACCATTGCTAAGATACATTATATAAGAATTTATTTTCACTCCAAAATTGCAAACATTTCCATTTCAGTTTTTTGTTATATGACCACATCTGGCTGTAATACCAGTCCGAACAGGTGGTTCATTAACCAATTCACCCTGGCTGTGTCTCTTATACTATACACCCATGTCCCAAAAGGTCAATGCACAATATTACAAAATAGCATGGGCAAAATACAGCCAGAAGGCTTACCATTTAATATACATATTGTTTTAATTCTTCACCATTTCCTAGAAGTGAATATGTGAACCATGACTTGTGTCACAATTGGGAACTATAGTGGACCATGATCAATGAACTCTCACCCGGAAGTGATCTGTGTAGTGTTACCTTAAATTGTATGTGATATATATATATATATATATATATATATATATACACACACACACACACACACACACACGTATGGTATGGGGGGGGGGGGGGGTGCACTACCCAGATTTGTTTTTAATTATTATTTACATGGAGAAAAACAAATTATGTACATGTTCGTTCAGGGTGCCGCCACCCAAATTTGAATAACAACATTTATTTATATTAGTATTACTACCAAACAGGTAAATAGAAAGAAAAAAGAAATGAAAGAAATGTTTTATTTAATGACGCACTCAACACATTTTTATTTACGGTTATATGGCGTCAGACATATGGTTACGGACCACACAGATTTTGAGAGGAAACCCGCTGTCGCCACTACATGGACTACTCTTTCCGATTAGCAGCAAGGGATCTTTTATTTGCGCTTCCCACAGGCAGGATAACACAAACCATGGCCTTTGTTGAACCAATTATAGATCACTGGTCGGTGCAAGTGGTTTACACCTACCCATTGAGCCTTGCAGAGCACTCACTCAGGGTTTGGAGTCGGTGTCTGGATTAAAAATCCCATGCCTCGACTGGGATCCGAACCCAGTACCTACCAGCCTGTTGACCGATGGCCTAACCATGACGCCACCAAGGCCGGTAACAGGTAAATAGGGTTGCAAACGAATCACTACGCATTTTTACATGGATTACAACTAATTTTGTGGGTAGAATAATAGAAGTAAATGGTAACACGGTCTCAGATTAGTACATTTATCCCAGATATATAATTTTTGCCCAAATTTGAGGTTTTGCTCCAGCACTATGGAGGGTGATAGTTCCCTCCCTCTCCTCTTCTCTTCCCCCCCCCCCCCCCCCCCCCCCCCATCTCGTACGCTAATGAATGCGGCCCTGGGCAACACATCTATCCAGGACAGGCCTTTACGAGTAAAGTCACTATATAACCAACTAGTGTGACCCCAGTACCCAGAGGTATTCTGAGCAGGTATTACTAGAGAGCACTTAGCTAAATCTCTAGTATACAGCTAGAGATGTAGGCAAGTGTCCCAGGGGCAAGTCCAGGAGAGGGCTCACAAAATTATAAAAAGGGCAAATTTGTGTTTGTCAAAGGAAATGTTTTATTTAATGATGCACTCAACACAATTTATTTACGGTTATTTGGCATCAGACATATGGTTAAGGACCACAGAGATATTGAGAGAGGAAACCTGCTGTCACCACTTCGTGGGCAACTCGTTTTGATTAGCAACAAGGGATCTTTTATATGCACCATCCCACAGACAGGATAGTACATATCACGACCTTTGTTACACCAGTTGTGGAGCACTGGCTGGAACGAGAAATAGCCCAATGGGTCCACTGACGGGGATCGATTCAAGACCGACCGCGGTGTTTGTCGGTGCATGCGCACATCCCCCACCTTTTGGCACCTACCTACGCCACAGAGTGTTGTATATTGAGGATGATGAATTTTTTGAAAGTCATTAAAAAGAGCACTTCAAACGAGCATGGTTTAACTATACCGTGTCCTCAAGCTGTATTAATTTTATAACATAAATGCTATAGAATCTAAGATATATATTACTTAACTACTACGCAATCCCTCAAGCAAGGGTATTTTATATGCAGCATCCCACAGACAGGATAGTACATACCACGACCATTGTTACCGCATGGAACGAGAAATAGCCCAATGGGCCCACCGATGGGCATCGATCCTAGACCGACCGCGCATCAGGCGAGCGCTTTACCACTGGGCTACGTCCTGGCTTAGGCTCAGGCTTAGGCTTAGTGTGAGGAAGTGACTTGTGTTACTATGTTCTCACAAAATATGTAAATCTCCGAAAGTAGACTGGTTGTCTTTTTGTCGATCTGTACAGGTCTACATTTCGGCAGATGTTTATTCTAAAGGCATATTAGTAATTAAGGTAAACGTTTTAAATAATGTAATTAATGTCATTTTTAAATAATGTAATTAATTAGCATGACATGCACCTGTTCCATTTGTTAATTTTGTTCCGATTATCGCAAGTTGCTGTGGAAATACATCCCGAACAAAACGTAGATCTACCGCTTGGCCTACATCAAGGCACATGGCGTTATGAATAGAAGTTGCCCCGTGCGAAATTAGGATTTTGGCGCCAAATTCATAAACTGGTGGATTTTAAACATTTACCAGTAATTATGTTACATATTAGAAGATATCTCGAGACTGTACCATTTCACTATACCAGTACAAGGCGTCATGGGTTGGACAGCGGTGGGGGTGGGGGGGGGGGGGGGTGAAGAAACCCACCTAGGCCCTACCCCCGGGAAATATTTATGATGGACAACAAAGATAAATATTGCATTCAATTCCATAGCGCCATTCGCAAAAATGTCTTTCTGGCAGAAATACTGTGAACCTATATAGTTAATCAGGCTATTAGCTTCATATTCTGACCATTTTTATATATAGGCCTACGAAACCCCAAAATATTTAGGTCTACATGATTCCATCATCTGAGCGTAAACTGTAAAACAATTACAGTTGAAAATTTTTTTCCAACTTTCCACACAACCGATTATGGATTTTTATAATCGATATCATTAGAGCCAAAACGATCATTTTTTTAATTATTACAGTGAATCATTTGAATATCACCAAGCATATCTTTTCAAATTGCGAGAACGATCGCGGCCTCGGTGGCGTCGTGGTTAAGCCATCGGACATAAGGCTGGTAGGTACAGGGTTCGCAGCCCGGTACCAACTCCCACCCAGAGCAAGTTTTAACAACTCAGTGGGTAGGTGTAAGGCCACTACACCCTCTTCTCTCACTGACCACTAACAATTAACAACTAACCCACTGGATAGACAGCACAGATAACTGAGGTGTGTGCACAAGACAGCGTGCTTGAACCTTAATTGGATATAAGCACGAAAATAAGTTTAAATGAACGATCGTTTCGTGCACACATTGTTTGCGCAAGTCTTATTTTGCGTAAACCAAATTTCCTTTTCGCATTTTATTTAGAACATCAGACCTAAAAATAGGCCTAATTAAGTAGGGCCAAGGTTAGATCGACCTTTTTACTTAAAATAAAAATTATGTTTTATTATTATTATTATTTAAATTAAGTTTTTAAAACTACATTCACGCCAACAATGTTATGTATGTACTCTTCTGCATAAAAAATAAATTGAAAACAAATAATTTTGGTCCAGAAAAACTAAATATTTAGGACTCATTTACATGATCATTTATAACGGTTAGGCTATGCAAAAAAAATGAAATTATTTGAATTTCTTTTTAAGTAATTAATAAATTATTTTACGCAAATTTTAAAATTATCGGGGGTCTGACTTGAATGAGTGATATCCAAACTTTTTAAAATGTGTAGGTCGATTATGCTGTTAAAAGTAAAATAATATAGGGATTGTGTATACAAATAGTTTACGTTTAATATGCGTGTATGAATACATTAATTTTGCATTATAATTTACATTCTAATTATTACATGTACGCATACATTTACATCATTTTTGTATCCCTCTTCCCTGACGTCATTAATTAATGAATGACGTCATTCTAATAACATACATTTATAAAATTTAATATATTTTTCTTTTTTATCACTCTAATATTTATAATCTGTGTGGGCTATATATACTAAGATTTGATTGTATATCTTATTGCAAGTCGTTATTTGAAGGCAAGTATAAAATTGTTAGGCTTTGTGTTTTAGTTTAAAACCAAAATGACAAATGATCGCTTGCTGATGCACCCCTATTTTTAATATGTAGGCAACAACAATGTTCGCTGCATGCTTCAATATACATGTATATATTAATGCGTGTGTATGTGCGTGAGTAGCTCGCTTAATATATACATATCTCTCTCTCTCTCTCTCTCTCTCTCTCTCTCTCTCTCTCTCTCTCTCTCTCTCTCTCTCTCTCTCTGGCTTCATATTTTTTCAAATGTAAATTTTATGATTGTAACGTATTCTTTTTTTGGTGTTTTTTAACAGAGTGAAAACAAATACGAGGAAAGAACACAGTTGTCTGTAATTGTGGGTGAAGGATCCATCACCTGTAATGGCTAGTACGCGAGAGCAGGCGAAACAGTACTTGGCCGAACACAGGATTCCACAGATGTTTGAAGGACTCATCAGCAGTCTAATGATTGAACGACCCGAGGACCCAGTGGTGTTCATTGAACGGAAACTGGCCATGATCAAAGATATCGGAGTGGACAATGTGAACTGGGAAACGTTTGTGCACGACCTCCATCCTTACAGAGATGCTTTGAGGAGACGCTTGATCAGAGATGGGTCTAAATTTGACAAGGAATACGAGATTGACTTAGAGATGAGAAATAAAAAGATGGACGAGAAGGAATACCCCGAGGAGAAACGAGACGAGACGTATCAACCGGACGTCTTTCAGCTGACGGAACCCCAAGCTTAGTTACAACGTGACATCCAAAAGACGAAAATGCATAGATCATTAAATTAAAAAAAAAAACGAAAGAAAGAAAGAAAAAAAAACCGTGCCTTCATTAGTCGGCTGGGGTTGAGGTATGGACTGGAGGCGGACATTTAAACATAGAACTGGAATTGATAACATCTCACGATTGTGCTGTTTATTTATCATCACTTTTTTTCTCTCATGTTTTTTCTCACGTGTTTGAACACCAGACTGAACGGGTATTGCTTGTTCTCTATTTGTCGGTGTGGAGAATGCCACCACTGGCCACAATAAATATTGACAGTGACACACCTGTATGGTCATTAGTAATTAAAGTTAAGCATTTCGTTCAGATAGATACTAAAGATCATTTGGGATTCATATACATTTTACCAGAACTGAGGTTGACATATTTTTGGTAACCTCTTTACTATTTTAATATAGTTTCGATCAGTATTTCCATATACACGTTGCATTTTTTGATAACTTAGAGAACTGCTGGGTAATATTATCAGTATTCACACTGAATATTTAGGTTTTTATACTTGTATGTACTGTGTCCATTAATTCGTATATAACTCTAAAATTCGACAATTTGGGGAATTTTTTTATTTCATCCGTCATATTATTTAGTTGTGTTTCTTTGTTTCGTGGGTTTTTTTTTTTTTTAGGGAGGGGGGTCTGTTAAGTACTATTTAATGTTTTATATATTTTTTTTTTTTTTTTGTTCGTTTGATTTGTTTTAATTAGTAATTCAATCACTCTTATGTGTCTGTATTTAATGTTTTGTTTTTGTTTTGTTCGTTTCTTTGTTGTTTCATGTTTTTTTTATCTAAAGGAATGTTTTGGAATTCGGCCATGTCCATTATGTTTGTCTTTATTCAGTCATACGTCAAAGCAACTTTTGGCACATGTTGCAGATAAACCAGTTTAATTTACACCGGAAGCCGTGTTCCCTCTCTACTTAGAGACGAAAATGTACTCATACTCTCTCTCTCTCTCTCTCTCTCTCTCTCTCTCTCTCTCTCTCTCTCTCTCTCTCTCTCTCTCTCTCTCTGTTGAAGCTGCAATTTGACGCTAAAAAATTTTTACTCTTTTTTTCTTTTTTTTCTTTGACCTTTGGCACAAGGGAGGCTATGCTTCATTGTCACCACTTTTCCCCTATAGAGGTATTCACGCTGCACAGCGAGTAACGAAATTTAGCGTCGGAATCCATTCATAATTATGTTTATATTAAATACATTTTAATTGTTTAGAAAAATGCATACAGTGCTATTTCTGAACACCGACCCACCCCCAACTAAATAATATTTTAACAAGTATGATACTAGTGATCATCCCAAATAACTCTTACGATAGATTCTTCTTCTAATCTTCCTTCTTTTTTATCTTCCTCTTCTTAACTGTTGAAGCCAACAGTTGGTATTTGTAGGCTTCATTTTGGAAACCTACATCTTGCATTCAGTATTAATACTTCTAGGGTCCACCATAAGTTCACATTGATGTGGTATATTTTTTGTTTTTGTTTTTTTATATTAAATCAAAAGGTATGCTTTGAACTGCAATAAAAATGTGTGTAGAATTTTGTATATTTTTCGTCAAGGTGCGGGGTAATGTGTGAAACCTTGTTAAAAGCCAAAAATGTAATAAAATATTTTGATACTTTTCTCTGTTGTTAAGTTACTATGTTAAAGGCACACTGTAACAGATTTAAGGACCTTATTTCTCTAAAAATGGATAATAATAAAAATTACATTAATTGTTGGAAACCAAATCTAGCTATCGCATTACCTTAACTGAACCATGATGGAGTGAAATCCATGTCATCCCTGTTGGCAATTTTAGTTTTTGAATTATGGACCATTGCCATAATTCAACAATTTTTACAAAATGTCATTAATAAATGGAGTATGGTGGTTATGAAGATGGTTGAATAAAGTACATATAGGGACAAATCAAATTATATTTGTTCAGGTACATGTAATACTTTGTTCGATCATTAAATAGGTCAGTAGTTTGTGACAATATGCCTTTTAACTGCCTGAATTTCTGTGGGTTATTGAATCGATTCTCCTTGAATGTCTTATAACTAGCATAGAGGCTGGTATAACCGACGCCGGCGTGTTTGTGTTCGTGTTGGGAATCGGTTGGCATTTCTTAATCGATAATCGGTTTGCACCAATTGATAAAGTTTCTATTGTATAATCTGTTTGAATTATATAAACCTAATAAGGATTTGGACTGCACCTATTGTCGTGTTCGGGATAGACACTACAGACCATTAAGTTTACCTTACATAATATGCATTTAACAGCGCCCTCAATAGTTTAAGAAGTAGCAGGCTACAACAGTGATGATAGCAGGGGGCAAAGCGGGGGGTCTGGGGGCCCTCCCCGAGAAACATTTGAAAAATCGAACCTCAGATGCATTCTCATGGCCTCTTTTAGCGCAAATCAGTTACCATCCATTAAATGCAGCAACTGAACAATTTTACTCGAAAAGTAGGCGGCGGCAAAAGCTGTTTCAGGCGGCGATTTGCCGCCGGAGACCGGGTACTTTTGAGGGCTCTGATTTAACATCTGTTTTCTTTACGTACACACAGAAACAAACCCAAACCCCTGTATATTTTATATAAATTTTATCATTTGAAGTGTATGAACATATACACAGAAACAAACCCAAAACCCTGCATTTTTATATCAATTTTACCATCTAAAGTGTATGAACCTTTACAGTTAACATTTTCCGCGACACTCGATTATGAGTATAATCGACCAGGGCCGGGACGTAGCCTAGTGGTAAAGCCTTCTGATGTATAGTCGATCCCCGTCGGTAGCCCCATTGGGTTATTTCTCCTTCGAGCTAGTGCTCCCCGTCGGTAGCCCCATTGGGTTATTTCTCCTTCGAGCTAGTGCTCCACGACTGGTATATCAAAGGCCGTGGTATGTGCTATCATGTCTGGGATTGTGCATATAAAAGATTCCTTGCTACTGATGAAAAAAATTATCGGGTGTCCTCTAAGACTAAATGTCAAAATTACCAAAGGTTTGATATCCAATAGCCGATGATTAATAATTCAACATACTCTAATGGTGTCGTTAAACAAAAACGTTAATAATCGATCTTCACATCCGTAGAATCCATCCGATCAATTTCCGTTTATAATGGATGATTGAAACATCACTAGTTTGTGCTATAGGCCTACTATATTGATAATAATAGTAATAAAATTACCAGTTAACAAATGTGTGACTTACAAAGTGAAATCAGACACTGGATTTAATTGAGGCATCATTTGTCAGTATACGTAATAGGAGATTTTAAATACAAAATGGTATAACAAAACCTAATTTTCATCATTCATGGGTACCTGAATATTCAGCATTACAGTGATAAAATCATCACATCAGTTGTCATTCCATTCATGCAGCAGTATCCAGGGCCAGACAGGGCCCAATTTCACAAAACATCGTAAGCCTAGTTTTGCACGTAAACGTAAATCTACGACTAAAACACAATTCTTATTACTATCATAGTACAACAGATATAGTTTTAAGTACACATATTTTAATTTCTTTTGTTCATAAAATGCTCCATCTTTCGTAATGATGTAATTTTCTTCATGAAATTGATGCCAAACATGTAAATGTAACAGGCCTTTCCCCAGGAATTTTTTAAGGCGCTTACATATATAGCATCATTATAACACAAAAATCAAGCCAAAAGAAGTGGGGTAGTGGGTTGAAAACAGTTAAGTGGTTTTTTTTGGTGGGGAGGGGTTAAAACTTCTTTAAAAAATAACCCATCAATTCCCCACCCCCAACAATTTCATAATTTGCGCCATGTTGTTGCTGTTGATTTCAGCGTCGTGTTAAATGCTTGTCACCTCACAGTTTAACATATACATATCTAGCATTATCTAACAAATATGATTATTGTAAACTAATTCAGTGTACGTTTAACTGCAATTTGTATAAATACTGCATGTTCATTTCCTGCGATCGCGATCTCAGTGCGTGCTCTTGACCATAGGTACAAAATTAACAAAGACAAAGGAAATAACAAAACTGCAGTTAGGTATTCATTGATGCAAACAACTATTGTTTTTTTACACATTTACATCAAGATTTACTTCCGTGTAATCGTATTGTTCATGTCCGCAACGATGTCTCTTGACACGTGGGTGTCAGCTGACTCTGAAGCGTGACGTATATTACGCCGAGAGCTTTACTCAGTTCAGCCAACGAACGTTCTTCCTAACGTTCGCGAACTATTTGATTGGTGTCCGTCGTGTCCATTTGGTTTAACGTGAAGCGCACAAACCAGTGTAGCGAACGTTTTGTTTTCGCACGCTCTGGCTGAACTCAGCCCTTGGGATAGCCGACATGTCTTTCGGCCCTGAACTGGCATGTGTATTCAAATTGACATGCAGTGTCGGTTTGTTTTTATTACTTTGGTTCAAAGACTTTACAAAATTAAAATAATGGTGACATGTTTTACTCAAGAATTTCACCTTCAAAGATGTTTATTCAATTAATAGGTATTTTCTTTGATTTGTCTTGATGCGTAATTCCCAAGCATACAGACATTATTACAACAAGCAGTTATCTGGCGGATTAGTAGTAGCCGATCACCTGTACCACGTGACCAGCACAAGCCCGCCGACAATTAAAACGCAATCTAATTAAACTTATTATTTACAGACGAAATGTTACCTGGACATTGGGGACTATGCAGTGTTGTTAGTTTTAAATCACTGGCAGGATTCTGCAAGTAAGGTTTTGATTGGTGGACATGAGCTCCAACTGGCTGTCTTTAGATCCACATGTAATAGTGGAGCTAATTTTAATTAGATTGATTAAAACGGTGCGATCAGTGGACCTCAAAGTGAACATCAAAAGAATTGCAGAGATACCAAATGAAAGTGTGATAATGTGTGGTGAATGACGTTACGGATCACAGCTCCATTGTTTTGTATACATGTTACAAATTAAGCCGACACGGTTCTGCAGTTAAGGCGCTTACCAGACATGAAGGCGCTTACATGGCTGGCTAAGGGAGCACGGGCCGTGTCGGCTTATCGCTCTAGGGAAACCCCTATTATGTATGCCCGGTATAACTGCTAGTCGCAGACGTAAAACTTACGATGTTAAGTGAAATTGGCCATTGTCTTTTTGTTTAAACAGGACAATGCACGCTAGTATTTACCTGAACTAACGACTAGACTTCTTCAGAGGAACAATATTGAGGTACTAAACTGGTTCCCAGTTGTGTAGGTATGGGATTTGTTGGGTCGTAGGGTGCGTAGGAGAACCAAGCGCATATTCACAACATCCACAACCTTAAAAATGCTTTATCTCGTGAATGGATTTTTATCATTATTCCAGAGACCCACCGACGTTGTGCATGTACCGCTGTCCACATGCAATGCCCAAAGTGCTCGGACACGTTACTGACTATTTTCACATTTTTGTGCATGACCCCCCGCCACCCCCACACCCCCAACACCATTTAACGATTTGTCAGACTTTACACATTTCATTTTGTGTCGAAAATCTCCAATAGAGTACTTTGATTGATTAATCATCGGCTATTGGATGTCAAATCTTTGGTAATTTTCACACTTAGTCTTAAGAGAGGGACCCCGCTACATTTGTTTTTATTAGTAAAAAGGAATCTTTTATATACACAATCCTACAGACATGATATCACATACCACGGCCTTTGATTATACCAGTCGTGGAGCACGGGCCTGATCAGCATTCCCAAAATTTCAATTAATGATTTTGAATATAATAAGTGTTTTCTCACACTTATCTCACATTCAAGTAGCCAGGTTCAAGTCAGCCGGTCTACACCGGAAATGACCGCAGGATTTCGGTGTGCTCAACATTTGGTTGAGACCGTCTAGTTTCCCAAGCGTGTTTTCCGCCCTAGACGGGAAAGCTGACAAAACCGAAACATGCGTCCATGACAGGCGTTCACTTTAACAGTGTGCTCTGAATGTGCACGATATATAAATAACTTGACGACACATATTATAAAGATATTCTTATAGTACTGGAATGTTAAAAAAATAAAAATAATCACAGGTCACTGGACACATTTTTTTATCCACAGGCCTTAAAGTGAACCGGCGTATGAATCACTATGACGTTTTTTTGTTTTTTTTCCCCCCGTCTAGTCATTTTCTTCATTCTTTATATTCATTAACCATACATTTTGTTTTAACCTTTTCTACAAGTCAACAAAGAGAAAATTAGTTATATTGCTTAAAATTAAATCCAGCAGACACACAAGTAGGCTACATATTTTTGGTACTAAACGGAGTTCTAAATTAGAACTAAATTTTTTTTTTTACCTTTTTAAACATTTATTAACTACTAGTATTTACTTTACGATTGAATACAGCTAGGTATGCACGCTTTTATATAGGATGGGGGCTAAAGATATTAATATACCCGGAATATTACCAGCCCAAGATAAAAACCTATACCCAAGTTTCTTTTGGAAATCACGCCAACACGCATTTATATGTTACCAAAGCAGCTCGCAGACGAAACAACACGCGATCGTTGGTAAAATCGGCCGTAAACATATAGTGAAATTGGTACAGCTAGTCAGCTACGCCAACTGGAGAAAAGGTATTGGGGGTGGGAATTTAATGAGAATATACCCGGAACATCACCATCCCCAGATAAAACATGTACCCATGTCCCTTTTGGAAATCACGCCAACATACATTTATATAAATTATCAAAGTAGCTCACACGCGAAACAATCCGTAATAGTTGGGGTCGTTGGTAAAATCGGCAATAAACATACTAAACATATAGAGAATAATACATGAGTGGCCATTGTTTTAAAATGTATCTAACTAGTGAAAGCAAGTTTGATACGTTTTTAAACAACGAGTTGTGAGATAAATTGTGTCTAACGGACACGAATGTATTATTCTATTTCTTACATATCTTCAAAAACCAGGTTTTAAGCAAATTTTAACATCTTTTTCGACCAAAAGTTATTTATACAGCCGCTGCACTTGTAGCTAACTTACACGTCACAGACACGTGGTTCTCAGGTTAACTATACGTCACAGTGTAATCTATTTCCACCGTGTTGTTTTTCATTGGATGTATGGCACTGGTGACCTGGTCATCACCTAGGAGCAGCCAGTCGTATGTCTTGAAATTGTTAACACATGTATGTGTGTTAACAACCATTGTGTCATCAACGGGTGTGTAAGGAATAATGATATTGGTATTGGTATTTTGTGGCTAGAGAGAATATACCCGGAACATCACCAGCCTCAGATAAAAACTGTACCCATGCTCCTTTTGGCTATCACGCCAACACACCTTTACGTGATTATCTTAACAAAGGAGGTCGCAGAGGACACTCAGTCAAGCAACGTGTGGGTGGTATGTTCGTCAGTTTCGTAAGGCCTACATGTAGGATCAGTTCTTACACATCCGCACGGGACCCCCCCCCCCCCCCCCCCAAAAAAAAAAACAAAAAAAAAACAACAATCAAATAAAAATGAAAACATTACCAATAAAACATCGTGTAAATATTCATGGAAGACACTGACGCTTATCAACAAAACACACTACGACGTATTTTTCACTATTAGAGGGACATACCCTAGTTTTAATCCGTGAAAATTAATACTAAGTTTAGCTAATACTCTACAAACCTGTAACACATTTGGATAGAGTTGCAATTGAGTGAAACATGAGTCTGTGACTTTGAAATGGTGAAATACCCTCTAAAAATAGACTAAAACTCGACTCCATAACTGTTACTTCTCAGACACACGTGCGTTTTTTTAAAATATGACTAATGCATTTTGTGATATTAAAAACACCAGGATGACCAAAAACACTACGAATGTACGGACATTGATAATCTAAACAATAAAATCTAAGTATGATTTAAGTTATTAAAAACGGTTATAATAGTCAAAAATATGCGTTAGTTAATTTTCGTACACCTGAAGTGGTTCTGGTCATCCGAAGCAAAACAACATTTCATCCAGGTTTTTGTAATACTCCGAAATGCATTTTTGATAATTATAAAAACGCACGTTCGTTTGAGAAGTAATTGTTGTTAAGACAAGCTCTAGTTATTTTTTAATGCTGTTTTCTTGTTTAAACATCAGACTTTAGATTCACTCTGCTTTAACCTTATTCAAATATGTGTTGCAAGTTTGTAGATTAACTAAACTTAGTACCCATTTTCACGGGCTGAAACTAGGGTCTACGCCTTTAAGGGCGGGACGTGGTCCAGTGGTAAAGTGCTCGCCTGATGCGCGGTCGGTCTAGGATCGATCCTCGTCGGTGGGACCATGACTATTTCTCGTTCTAGCCAGTGCACTATGACTGGTATATCAAAGACCGTGACATGTGCTATCCTGTCTGTGGGATGGTGCATATAAAATAGTCCTGGCTACTAATGGAATAAAAAAAAGGGTTTTTCTCTCTTAGACTACATATATATCAAAATTACAACATGTTTGATATCCAATAGCCGATGATTAATAAATCAATATGCTCTAGTGTTGTCGTTAAACAAAACAAACTTTACTTTACAAAACACAACTCAATATAATGCCAAAAAAGCAAAAAAAGCAACAACAAACAAACAAACAAAAACAACAAAAAAACAACAAAAACCCCAAACAAAAACAAAAACAAACGGTAATTGTTGCATGGGCACAAAATGAATTAATGAATGTTTAATGACACTCTAGAACAAAAACACATCGGCGTGTCAAAGAACTGGTAAAATTAAGAAAGTGTATGGGAAAACATTTTAAAACGATATACATTAGATTAGATTTGAAAACACACATAAGCGTACGAGACAAGGTGGCAGGGTGGAGGGGGCAACTGCACCACTAGTGCTGGAGCAAAACCGCAAATTCGGGCAAAAATGACACAGATATTCGGAAAAATAAGCTACCCTGAGACCTTTTTACCATGTATTTGGATCAAAATTAATTATAATCCATGTAAAATTATGTAATGATTCGTTTGCAACCAGATATAGCTGTGTGATAATAATGCTAATATGAATAAATGTTGTCACACAGATTCGGGCAAAAGCCAGCCTGTTCCCCTACAAACGTAGGAGCCCGTACGTCTATGAAAACACTGGCAGATAATACATTTACAAGAATGTTACCACTCCAAGTTCAAGTTCTTTATTTGCCTTCAGTTTTACAACTCATCAGCTGATTACATAACATAAATAATACAACATAGTCCGACATGAAGTCAATACTTTTCTTAATGTCCGTTCGGACTTGGTTTAAAAAAAAAAAAAAAAATCGTTTGTTAAATTAATTTTGAAATCACTCATTGTAAGATAAAACTAAAATATAATTTTTTTAGTAAGCTGCGCAAAAAGTCCTAACAGATAAAGTACATTGAAATCAACACTCGAAAACGCTCCACCTAGCGGTGAATTGTATCGTTATCGCGATAAAACCGAGAGATTGGTGGGAACAAAAACTGTAAACAACTCCACTCTAACTGGTTTTTCAGGCTTTTGGCGTACGAGAAGTGTTGAGCAAAACTGCTTACGGTAAGTTCTGTATTTGGTAGTCTGTAACACAATATGGTTATCGATAAATTAATGATTAAATTAATAGAAAAAATATTCCCCATAGGATGGTAATTCGACCACAGATAGGCCTACTGCACTGTGACTGTTTACGGTTTTTACTTAATCATTGTTAATCTGTCAGTCGGTCTTCCAAATTTCAGTTTTGCTGGGCGTTTTGCTATAATTACTTCATCAAGATATCAAAAGCGTAGACTTGCCCGAAGCATTTAAAATATGTATATAATATATGATCATATGAAAGAAAACATGTATAAAGTCTTATATTAACTTTAAAACAAGTTTACCAAAGCTTAGATGCATGTGCAGATTGGGGGAGGGGGTGGGGAGGGGGGAGTTATAGACTCAGCGTTTTCAAGGGGTCAGGTCATGCTCACATTAAAATACAATAAAAATCAACAAAAAAGAAAGAAAATTTGCCGAAACATTTCCAAACGTTCCAGCATGCATGCTACTACTATCACTAACCTTAACCCTAAACCTAAGCTTGAATGTCTTGCCAAATTTGCATGTAGCAGGGGTGAGATGTGTGATCCCAAACTCCTCTCCCCAAGGGTCTCTTCATGAAGGAGAGAAGAAGGAATATCAGCGTTTGACAAATCTTTAAGAAAGTCATAGAAACCTTGGCTAGCAACCCCTGCAATTAAGAAAATTTTCACGGCCACAAAAACATGCCTATGAAACAAGCTTGAGGCAAGGCAAAAACGTGCCACGGAGAATTAAAAACTCCACGGCAATCTCCAAGGCATTGCTGATTGCTGTGGGCATTTGCAGGGGTTGGGCTAGTGCCCTATGTATTACAGTAATTTTTTTAATAATTTTAACTTTCCCTAATGAAGGAAGGAAATGTGTTATTTAACTATGCACTCAACACATTTTATTTAGGGTTATATGGCATCAGACATATGGTTAAGGACCACACAGATATAAAAAGAGGAAACCCGCTGTCACCACTCTTTTCGATTAGCAGCAAGGGATCTTTTATATGCACCATCCCACAGACAGGATAGTACATACCACGGCCTTTGAAATACCAGTTGTGGAGGAGTGGCTGGAACGAGAAATAGCCCAATGGGCTCACAGACAGGGATCGATCCTAAACCGACTGCACATCAAGCGAGCACTTTACCACTGGGCTACGTCCTGCCCTAACAAAGAAAGAAATGTTTTATTTAACGACACACTCAACACATTTTATTTACGGTTATATGGTGTCAGACATATGGTTAAGGACCACACATAGGCTATATTGATAGAGGAAACCTGCTGTTGCCACTTCATGGGCTACTCTTTTCAATTAGCAGCAAGGGATCTTTTATATGCACCATCCCACAGACAAAATAGTACACACCACAGCCTTTGTTACACCAGCTGTGAAGCACTGGTTGGAACAAGAAATAGCCCAATGGGCCCACAACAGAGGATCGATCCTAAACCGACTGCGCATCAAGCGAGCGCTTTTACCACTGGGCTATGTCCTGCTCCTGCCCTAACGAAGACCAGCCTATTTGTTCAGTGACATGTAGGCAACAAAATGTGAAATAGTTACCATTCTAAATTTTTATATATATAGTATGTGTGTGTGCCCTCCACATTTTGGCACCTTCCTGTACCTGTGCAGTATTTTAGTCTTGACATATATACTGTTCATTACATAGTTCTTAATCATAACATAAATCATTATGGATGAGATGATTAATTTTATTATTTTTAATTTTTCGATATATGCTCCACTTCTGACACCAAATATCAAATATATATTAGACAGACCCACACAACCAGTTATTGAATTAGTCTTTCACTGTTTCCTAAATCGGTGTTAATAACACAGTGAAACCACTCAAAACCGGACCCTCTGTAAACCGAAATTCCCCCAAAACCGGACAGTTTTTGTGGCCCCCTTTTAAATATTGGTACAGAAGACAACCTCTCTAAACTGAATACCTCTTAAAATCAGGCATTTTACATTGTACCGAGAGTGTCCGGTTTAGAGGAGTTTTACTGTACTATCAAATTACAAATGTAACATGAACAAAAAAAGACATAAACATATACTTATATACTTATATGTACGTTTTCAAAACATTTACCTATTTTAATTTTAAAAACAACCGGAATTCCCTCAAAACCGGACAGTTTTTGTGGCCCCCTTTTAAATATTGGTACAGAAGACAACCTCTCTAAACTGGATACCTCTTAAAACCAGATATTTTACTTGGTCCTGAGGGTGTCCGGTTTAGAGGGGTTTCACTGTACTATCAAATTACAAACTGAACATGAACAAAAAAAGACATAAACATATACTTATATGTACATGTATGTAAGTTTTCAAAACATTTACCTATTTTAATTTTAAAAACAATTTTTATGATTATATCTTGACTTTCAAGTTTCAGTTTTTGCACAGGGTAACCATACTGCTATTTAAAGCTTTGTTTACACCTTATTTCTGCTGTCAATATATCCAATTGTATTTTGTAAACAAGTACAGTGAATTGTGAGATCTTTAAATACAAAACAATCTAATAAAGTATAACTTGTGTGGATTTACTTTTACCTTTTCTGTCTTCAGTTCTATATTTCTCCAGTAGATTAATCCATTTGAGCATTTCAATATGGATGTACAAATCTGTGTGACACTGTTGACAGGTTTAACATAGTTTTAAGTGCTATTATTTAAAACAGTAATAGTAAACCTCTATTGACACATGGTTTTCAAGTATGATATGATCTAATGAGGCCAAATAGAATTGGTAAATATATATTACGTATGTGTATGCTGGGGGGGGGGGGGGGGGGGAATGTACATGTATGTAGGTAAAAAAAAAACACATTTTATTTTGGAAACTCATTTTATATGCTAAATTGATCACCATGCATTCCACCAAAGTAATTGTTACATATCATTGTTTGGTAATTACAAAAAGAAAGAAAGAAAGATTACGGTCATTCATTTCAATTTACGTCCATGCTTATATCCAATTAAGGTTCAAGCACACTGTCCTGGGAACACACCGTAGCTATCTGGGCTGCCTTTCCTGGACAGTGGGTTAGTTGTTAATTGTTAGTGAGAGAGAAGAGGGTGTAGTGGCCTTAGTGTCATTAAAACTCGCTCTGGGTGGGAGCCGATACCGGGCTGCGAACCCTGTACCAACCAGCCTTGTGTCCGATGGCTTAACCACGATGCCACCGGTCCGGTAATTACGGTCAGCAGGTTAAACTTTGGGTCGGTCCGATAATTGGAAACATGTTACTGAGTGTAGTTGATTGAAAGCTTGTACTAAATTAATATACATTTACAATGATATTAAGCTGAAATTTTATGGATAGCTTTATTATGTAGAGGACTTTACAGATCAGGCTTTGAAATTTGATTTTTTTTTTTCCAAAGTTATGGCCCTTGAACTTAAAGAGATCTATACAAAAATGTGTTAGGCCCAAATTTTAACTTTGGTTATATGGCATCAGACATGATTAAGTGCCACAGTAATAATTAGACAGGATACCTGCTGTCACCACTCCATGGTCTACTCATTTCGATGAGCAGCAAGGGATCTATTATACAAGCAACATCCGAAAGACAGGATAGTACATATCATGGGCTTAGTTACACCATTAGTGAAGCATTGACTGAAACGAGAAATAGCCAAATAGGCCCACTGATGGGGATCAGTCGTAGACTGACCACACTAGCACTTTACCACTGGACCACATCCCATCTCTAGTTTGAACTATATGCTTTAGGATGTTGTCAGGCTCTTCTGTAAAATAATGATCAGTCAGATTTATCTCGTACGTCAAGTGAAAAAAAGGTGCCCACATTCATACATGATTAGAGTAGTGAATGAATGAATGTTTAATGACACGCCAGCACAAAAATACACATCGGCTATTGGTTAGAGTAGTGATTTTAAAAAGTAAAACGGCATGATTTGTCAAGGTTGTCTGTTTGATTATAGTGTTAGTTCATTTCATTGAAATTGTTAGAAGAAAGGCTAATATTTGAAACCTGGGGTACTTAATCTTTAAGCAGCTTACCAGCTCTTACATGATGTATGTAATTAAAAGGTTTAATAGAAGAAAAACCCAGGACTTTGTTCTTGGTTTGAACATAGCCATATATTGACTGACAGTAATTCAAGCCAGTAACATTCTATGCTATACTGTAAACTAGGGAAAAAAATGTGTGCATATAAATTTCAGTTCATTCACGCCCAATCTTAAGATATGAAATATATACATACGCATTATTTTCATTGCATATATTATAAACATTTAGATACAAAGGGTCATTTGAAGAATATACTCATCACAAAGATGTGCTACTTAAGGTGTGTATTCATGGAGAAATATGTCAAAATATTAATCTGGTTTACAATACATTGTATATGCATTCATATATACATTAAAATATATATAGTGAAACTCCTCTAAACTGTACACCCTCTGGACCAAGTAACAATTCTGGTTGTAGGAGGTATCCGGTTTAGAGAGGTTCTCTTTTGTACAGATATTTAAAAAGGGGCCAAGAAAAAATGTCCAGTTTTGAAGGAATTCCAGTTTACAGAGGGTGCAGTTTTGAGAGGTTTCACTGTACATTGTATTTCTTCATTGCAGACGATCACGGTATTAACAGATTCCTGTTTTGGATGTGGTCTCAAAGTTAGGCAATGGATAATTCACAGCCTCAGTCAGGGGGCCACATCTCCAGGATTTCAGTTGGAGGCCAGGCACCGGCAGCAAAGCCTGTCAATCCCATTGGATTTGAGCTGCAGAACATGGAAGCAGGTAACAATGGTAAGTGATGCTATAGAACATTCAACACACAATCAACCCCTGCAATTAAGAACATTTTGCACGAAAAAACATATTGGAAAAAAACACCTGAATAGTCGAGCCAAAAATGTGTCGTGGAGAACTAAAACCTCCATGGAATCTTCACGGCATTGCCGATTGCCGTGGGCAATTGCAGGGGTTGCCCAATGTATATAGCAACAGAGCTCACTCAAATTAATATTTGTTTATCAACACCTCAACACATTGGAAACTATTGCTATTTGATGTCTGATGCTAGGCTGAAAATATTGAACGTGATCAATTCTTTACTTATATCACTTCCAGCAATTCCAGGTGAGCATTCTACCACTAAACTATATCCTGCACCACCTGCCAAGAGTGTTTTCAGAACTGAAGTATTTACATGACTTGCCATAGCAGTGTGTCCATGTCTTCTTTATTTCAAAGAATCTCCTTTATTTCATGATTCTGTTACGGTAGATCTCTTTTATAATTTCCTCCTTTTTTTTTGGACAAATCTCCTTTTTTAGAAAAAAGGAGATTGTCTGCATTTTTATGTACTTTCATGTAGCATCATATTACTAGGCTTTCAATAAGTAGTGCAAATATTATAAAGTAGTCACAGAGGAAAATATGATAATTATCATTATGTACTATGTTGTAATTAACTTGCTGGTTACATTGAATACATTGGAATAGACTTAGGGCAAGTAATTATAAATAAATTTAAATTTTAAATTATAATAGTTTATAATTCGTACAGCCCAATCAAATGCGACAAAATTTAAATAAATATTAGAATTTTATATTTATAGTGATATTATTTTAGGAAACTCGCAAATAAATTAAAATATTATATTAAAATCAAAATTGTCCCTTAAAGTTTCTGCCCCGAGTCAAGCCACTAGCATCCAGAGACAGGACTTGGGATAGACATGCTCGAAACCTTTGTGGTATAGGACTACTAGTATTATTAGGAGCATGTTAAAAACTTCAAGTCAAGTCAAGTGAATACATTGTTTGGTTCTGTGATAAAAGGTAATAATATAATGTACTGTGTATCATATAGGTATTAATGAAGTACATGTAGGGGAGGATGGAATGGCTATGAGGGGTAAAAGAGGAGGCCATTTATTAAAATAAAACAGCTGTTAAATTTTTGACTTATAGTATGTTATGTTATAATTTAATACAATATCTTGTTAAAATCTTATAGATTGTGGACAGATTTCTTCAGGGTTTCTCTAGATGCTGTCAGAATGCATCTCAGGTCACTAGTTTTTTCCAGAAATTTCAATAGACGAAAAGGGGGACATCCCACCCCCTGTCGAACTCTCCCCCCCCCCCCCCCCCCCCCCCCCCCCCCCCCCCCCCCGACTTCTGCAAATAAAGTCTTTGGCTTTATGTCCTTTATTTTCATTTCAAGTCTGTGGAGACACTGCATAAAAACATTAACACTGCATGACCTTGATGATGCAGAGGTTAATGTTTTATCAAGTTTAAGGCTGGTGCTGGTCTATAACTCTCACACTCACCACATTTGCTATTTGCAAATTTTGAAAACATCTGGCAAATTTTATTATAATCTGATTTTTTTGATTTTTTTATGTAGGTAATGATTAATATTTTGTTGGAAAATAATGATGGGTTTTTGCAATTTTTTAGTTTAATAAATAACATGGCAACATTTTCTGCTCACCCAAAGCTGGCTGCTGGTAATGGCTTCTAATTCCCACTACCAGGTCCAGTCCATGCAGTTAACTAGTGCACATATGTGTTTGTACAGGTCACATAACCCTGGTCGTTGACAGACAGCGCCAGTTGTTTTGGTCCATTTACAAGTATAAAATATGACCAGTGACGGAGTGAGTTTAATAGTACATTATGTATCATTACTTTATACCAGTATAGTTACATGTAAATATCGTAGCCCAGTTGTAAAGTGCTTACTTGATGTGTGGTCGGTTTGGGATCGATCCCCCTCAGTGGGCACATTGGGCTATTTCTTGTTCCAGCCAGTGCACCACGACTGGTATATCTAAGGCCGTGGTATGTGCTGTCCAGTCTGTGGAATGGTGCATATAAAAGATCCCTCGCTACTAATGGAAAAATGTAGCAGGTTTCCTCTCTGAGACTATATGTAAAAATTACCAAATGTTTGACATCTAGTACATTTGTAGCCGATGATTAATAAATCAGTGTGCTCTAGTGGTGTTGTTAAACAAAAAACAAAAAACAAAATCCCATGTAAATACATATTTGACTGTTAATGATGATAACCGGTCTCTATGGTGTCGTGGTTAAGCTATCAGATATAGGCTGGTTGGTACTGGGTTCGCAGCCTGGTCTGTCTATTGCTGCCCCTGCAAATGTATACTACTGGTGCCAGTATTTAACATTTGCACATTGGAAATATGTCTACATTGAGCAACATAACCTTTCAGTCATGTTTATTTGCTTTAAAAAAAAAATTGCATGTTCAAAATTGCTGTCAGTGGGCTGTTTCACCCATGGAAATTCTTCTTAAAATTCTTGTGGGGGAACAAATCCTTAAGTTCAAGCCCTGGTGAGCTATTTATAATTTATAGGGTCCATCCGGGCCAGGGCTAGTTCTGGCACTCGCCAAATTGTGAATTTTAAAAGCAATTGGCGAGTTTTATTTTAGTTTGGCGAAATAATTTCATGTAATAATTGACATTTTTTAAAGAAAATAACTGACAATTTCTGGAATTTTTAAAGTTTAATAGACAATTTGGTGAATTGTTTTGCTCACCCAAAGCTAGCCCTGCAACCCAGTGAACATAATAATAACTCACATTTTCTTAATTTCATATAATTCTAACTGATTGATGGATACTGTCATCGGCAGTTATCCGAATATTTGTACAATCATGTTGTAAAGTGTTCTAAAACTACCAGTACATGTGTATCTACCATCCAGGCTTAATGTGTGACTCATTAACCTAGTATTTAATTACAGCTCATTTATCCAGTTTAATGGCTGAGAGCTCATGGATCAGTACATGTGTATAAAAGTAGGCTGCGTGTAGTATATGTTTGTTTATGTCAATCCCCCCCCCCCCCCCCCCCCCCCCCCCCGGAGGTGGTCACTGGCGAAGTCAGAGGCTAGATCCGGGGCAGGCGTTCCTGAACCCTTGTGGATAGGGGCACGTTAATATAGTTGCCCATTGCCCATTTATGTCGATCTGTTTTCCCCCATCAGTTGACAAAATAAATACATGTGTATGGACTTGAAGACAACAGTCACAATATTATGACATAGGGAATACTTCACATTACATAAACATTAACTTGGTCCTTACAGCTCAGTTTGTAGCGATACACTAATGAGTTTGACATTTACACATTTCAATGCGGTGTTTGTGTATATACATGGGAGTCGTATGCCTTATTTTAAGTACATTATGGTCCACTATTGTTGATATTCATTTTCTCACAGTGAAACGTTCTAAAGTGAACATCTCTAGCAGTAAGGGGCGGGATTTAGCTCAGTCAGTTGAGTGCTTGCTTGAGGTGCTTGCGTCACAGGATCGAACCACCTCGGTGGATCCATTCAACTGATTGAGTTTTTTCTTGTTCCAACCAGTGCACCACAACTGGACAAAGGCCGTGGTATGTGCTTTCCTGTCTGTGGGGAACTGCATATAAAAGATCCCTTGCTGCATTAGGAAAAGTGTAGCGGGTTTCCTCTGATGACTGTGAGTCAGAATAACCATTGACATCCAATAGCTGATAATTAATTAATCAATGTGCTCCAGTGGTGTCATTAAACAAAACAAACTTCTTCTCTAACAGCAACCACATGTTTTAAGAAGCCGTTTTATTCTGCCTTATCATATATAAATTTGTATAATACATGTATCTAGAATACATTGACCTTTGTCAAGCAGCAATATCTGTTTTAAGAGGTCGCATGTTGATATTTCCTTAATAGTTATGTAAGTGACTGCTATTTACAGGTTTAAATTGTCAGTACATTGCTAACTTAATTTTTACCTTTAGTTTTTCTTGCTCAGATGCAATTTATACATGTACATATACATTTGTGTGTGTATGTGTACACTAGATAATATAAAACATGATTATAGAGTGCATTGCACTATCTATTCACTTGAGAATTATACATGTGTATAACTTCTGTGTCAGTCCCTCTATATATATATGACTACATACAGCATTACAACATAACTATACACAATAGAATATATACATTTTTATAAAGGCTTTGTCACTTTCTGTACATGACATGTACATATATCATGAGTTGTATATAAGGAAGGAAATGTTTTATTTAATGACGCACACTCAACACATTTTGTTTGCGGTTATATATGGTTATGGAGCACACAGATATTGAAGGAGGAAACCCGCTGTCGCCACTTCATGAGCTACTCTTTTCAGTTGGCAGCCAGGGATCGTTTGTGTGCACCATCCCATAGATAGGATAGCACAAACCACTGCCTTTGATGTACCAGTCGTGGTGCACTGGCTTTGTATATAAATGCAGGGGTTGAAATAACTGGTTGCCTTAAGTAGCCACTGGCTACCATATTTTTGATAAGACAGTAAGACAGACATCTAGAAACAAATAGTTAATTAGCAATGGCTCCTATAAAGTGACTCATTCTGGGGCCCTGAACATCTACCTGTACATATTATTTCAACACTTGAAATGGATACTGACATGCAGCAAATATACAATATACAATATATATATATATATATATATATATATATATATAACTCGAATGACGTCATTTTGGATGTCCTTACATCAAAATAAAGTTATGCCTAACGTTTTTTGTTTTCTGAATGCTGGACAGCTTTCAGTGTCAAATTACCATTAAAATGTTTTTATTTGATGACTATGAATGCATACGTCAATCATGGAGTCTCACCCAAGTACGTTTGCTTAAATGTCAATAAACCCAGTGCCGAGACCTCGACTAATTTACATCTAATTTGCAAAGTTATCAAATTCTTAGTGTATGTGACCTGAAAAATATCACATACTTTGATTGCACTGAAAATGTAAGATATTATACGATAAATATATATATATATATATATATATATATATATATCAGAGATGGGGCAATTACTTGGACAAAAATAATCGATTACAATTTCTTTAAAATAACAATTACGATTATGATTATGATTACAAGATAATTGAAAGTAATCGATTATGATTGCGAATACATTGTCTAGCAATCATGATTACAATCATGATTACATTTCCACAAATCAACACAAATAATGATATGATGTTACCACCATGAAGTTATGCACTTTATTTTACAACCATACTGATTTTATTCATTGAAAGACATAATGCATAATTTTTGATTATTTATTAAATTATTTCAAAGATTTATAAACATATGTATACTGCAGGGAGGGAATCAGTTTACAAAACCACATTTATTATTCTTAAATTTGGATTATTGACGAAAAGGTACCCATAACCATAGGTATAATTATTGTATCAATGCATAGCATATATATTTTGTTATATTATTGAAATAAGCCATAATTAGTAATTGCAAACTGTCTGATCACTATATTACTTGTTGGGTTTTTAATTGTTTTTAGAACGTATACCATTTAATACCATCAATTTTTTTTTTTTTTTAAATCTATAAACAAAGAAATAAAGAACGAAAGAAAAGAACAAACAAGTAAATAAATAATTAAATTGATATCTGCATACATATACATGCGCATAAGTTGCTCATTGCATTTAATTGACATTCTAAAAATGACTATTATTAATGAATCAATTTGCAGCCATATTATAAGGATCCAATTGTATCAGTGAAAATTACAAGTATCTTGGTCTGGGTGTGTTTATTGTGTTATCATTAGAAGCGCCGCGTTTCGTAGAACATCTATTAAAATCAGCTTTCGGGAATTTTTATCAGACGTATTTATATTTTAAGCTATTTTAAAGGAAAATAAACCAACGTTTATCGTGATAGACTACTTTCAACTGGGTGTTTGCTTAATTAGTTACGTTATTTGTGGTTGTGGTTGTGTCTGCGACAGGGTGAGGATGACTGCCCATGGAATCAAGCTTGATACGACTGGCTGGCTGCCCGTCTGCAGTCATAACCACTAACAAAAGAAAAGAAAGTTTGCCACGGTACCATTGGTGGACTTTCACACCTGTGACAAAACGAGATATTGTCAAGCGTTTCTTAGTTGAATTTAGACCCGTGATAATGCTGTATATGCATTCAGAGGAACGCAAGTGTTTTATTATAAAAACAAATATATATATATTATTCATTTTTTTTACGGCAATGAATTAGGACACAAAACGGGGGCATGGTTCAGCGCCCTTTTATATATTGCTAGCTAGAACACTGTATTCATTCAAGTGGTTTTATAGTAAACGTAAACACGATAGATACCATTATGTGAATGTGTGTCTTCACCCCGTGGTTAACATTCATTTGATAATCCAGACGTTATGATCCCCTGTTTCTCAAGGCAAATAATAGTTCTACTATGAGAGTAGTAGACAATGGGAGATCAGTTCTACTGACTGACCAGTACTGCTTCTAACTATAGGCACTGTTACTGGAGTTGATGCTAAACACATCTAAGTTTAGTAAATAATTATAAGTAATCATGAAAGTAATCGCTGATTATAAGTACATTAGCAATGTAATCGATTACGATTGCGATTACATGACATTCTCAAACAATGTAATCGATTATGATTGCAATTACATGAAAACATGTAATCGATTACAATTGATTACGATTACTGATTACGATTACCCCATCACTGCCCCATTCTATTTAAGAATTATCTTAACTGCATGTACAGGTAATTTACCATTTGTGTAAAATTAGTTGATAATCTATCAGTCCTAGTCATATGTTATTTTTTTTATTTCATTTGTGAATAATAATAAAAAAGGTTAAAGTTTGTTTTGTTTAATGACACCACTAGAGCACTTGATTTGTTAATCACCAGCTATGGAATGTTACTTTTTTACTCTTAGCCCTTTTTCAAATTATCAGTAAGCTATTGTTGAATTTGCATATGCTTGATGTAGAACATTTTATTAAAACTGTATATGTAGTTGTATTTTGCATTAGGATAGCAAACAAGGTGCGGGACGTAGCCCAGTGGTAAAGTGCTCACTCGATGCGCGGTCGGTCTGGGATCGATCCCCATCGGTGGGCCCATTGGGCTATTTCTCATTCCAGCCAGTGCACCACAACTGGCATATCAAAGGCCGTGGTATGTACTACTCTGTTTGTGGAATGGTGCATATAAAAGATCCCTTGCTGCTAATCGAAAAGAGTAGCCCATGAAGTGGAAACAGCAGGTTTTCTCTCTCAATATCTGTTTGGTCCTTAACCATATGTTTGATGCCATATAACCGTAAATAAAATGTGTTGAGTATGTCGTTAAATAAAACATTCTCCTAGGATGGCAAAGAGTGACTCCCAACATTAATGCAGATGCTGTGAGATTATACCTGTATCTAAGTGACCAGACCCCTGGCTCAGATAATCAGCACTGTGGTTTGTTTACATGAAAGACACACCTGTTAGCGGTTTAGCCCACTTTAGAACATGGAGATAAAACTGGCATATAAATTACTCTACAGTGTAGCAGCCTTCCAGAGCTCTGAGATAGTGGTATGGTAATGCACATGTATATATGTTAGTCTCCGCTCTCTGGATGTACTGTCTGAGCCTAGTCGGAGAATGTAAGGAATTTCACCATTGCATGATCATCTGCTACCGACTGGCTTCAAGTATAAAGTTAAACCTGCCTAAGCAGACACCTGTATTCAGCGGTCACCTGTCTTAAGTGGCCCAGTGTTAACTAATGCTCTGTATTACTTGACACAAAAGTCTAACATGGCCAACAGCCACCCAAATTGGACCCCAAGCTGCAAAACAAACCTTAAAAGTTAAATGACTGCAGTAAAAGATTTCTACTGTTCTGTATATAAATGGATAATGTTACACAAACTTTTGTTTTTTATATCACTATCCTCCCCTACACCCCCCCCCCCCCCCCCCCCAGTTATGAGCTGGAATTGTGTACAGTTTTATAAAAGTTGTTGTGTCAGTTTGTAGTGTTAATTTGTAGTGTTAAATTATATTTAACACATAAAACAGATGCAGCAAATATGATAGTGTAGTTTATTTATAATAAAATGGTCCAATAAATAAGTTACTTTTTCAGCTATCTTTGTTCGTGTAAAATAATGGTTTATTTATCAAATGGATGGGAGAAAAAGCCATGCAAGCCTCATCCCTGGTAGAAATTTCCATCATCTCGGGTGTACGTTTTCTATCCCACATGACCACATATGATGGGAGTCTATTAATATATATACTTCATTGATGTTACCATTTGTGTATATTGTTCAAAGTGAATTGGTGTCAAGTACATGGCTGTATACAGGTTATTGTGCACCTGTTACAGTCTTCTTACAGCAGCTTGTCATACCTGTTCAGTACAAGTATAATATAATTGATATAAATACACATTACTGAATATACATCACTATACATGTGTAATGTGGGTGTAACTTTCAGATGTGTAGATTGTTGCTCTTCCTTTGTGTTCTATTTGTCTGTTAACTGCTTGTTGCATCAGATATTAATAGGGCTACAAGTGACTTTTCAGGTTAATATTCATTTGTATAGACTGCCTGAGCAAGAAATATAAGTACTTTTCTTTGACACATGTGCTACATTTGATATTCTGATTGTGTCTCAAGCAGCTTTGTGTAGTATATATGGGTGTGTGTGTGTGAGCTTGTGTGTGTTTGCAGGGCTAGCTGTGGGTGAGCAAAATAATTTGCCAAATTGTCTATTAAACTTAAAAAATTTGCAGAAATTGTCAGTTATTTTCTTTAGAAAAAAGTCCATTATTACATGAAATTATTTCGCCAAAAACTCAAATAAAATTCGCCAACTGCTTTCAGAATTCGCAATTGGTGAATTTGGCGAGTGCCAGAGCTAGCCCGGTCTGCATGTCTGTGAGATACTCGAGTACATGTAGGTTTGCATGTCTGTGAGATACTCGAGTACATGTAGGTTTGTGTGTCTGTGAGATGCTCGAGTACATGTAGGTTTGCATGTCTGTGAGATATTCGAGTACATGTAGATTTGTGTGTATGTGAGATATTTGAGTACATGTAGGTTTGCGTGTCTGTGAGATATTCGAGTACATGTAGGTTTGTGTGTCTGTGAGATACTGGAGTACATGTAGGTTTGTGTGTCTGTGAGATACTTGAGTACATGTAGGTTTGTGTGTATGTGAGATACTTGAGTACATGTAGGTTTGTGTGTATGTGAGATATTTGAGTACATGTAGGTTTGCGTGTCTGTGAGATATTCGAGTACATGTAGGTTTGCGTGTCTGTGAGATACTCGAGTACATGTAGGTTTGCGTGTCTGTGAGATACTCGAGTACATGTAGGTTTGCATGTCTGTGAGATACTCGAGTACATGTAGGTTTGCATGTCTGTGAGATACTCGAGTACATATAGGTTTGCATGTCTGTGAGATATTTGAGTACATGTAGGTTTGCATGTCTGTGAGATACTCGAGTACATGTAGGTTTGTGTGTATGTGTGTGTGTGTGTGTAAAAAAGAGAAACAAGAGACAGTCAGTTTGACAGAAACAGAACGTGCTAGCAATGGTCTCCAGTATTCAGGAAAGGGATGGAGGGAATCGGTAGAGCTGGTTGCACTTATAAGAAGGGATGGTACCTAAGATTTGCAGGGTACAAGTACTTCGAAAATGTCTTGTAAACGACAATGAACCTGATTACTCTGTTAGTTCAAGACGATGGCATGACTTGTGATTTTGGATTGCGGCCTAAATAAACGAATGGCGGATATTACTATTGCCGCCAATGGATGGCAGGCATATTGGAAATTAGTACACGTCTGATTCAGCAAGACATAACTGCATATTCTCTAACTATATATACCAGTGTGCAGTCAGTTACCTGTAGGGCCTCACTGGTGTAGAAAGCTGGGGGAAGGGAGCATGTGCCCCCCCCCCCCCACACACACACACACTTTTCTTGATCCAGTAGCAGCAGTGATGATTTATATATGTGTGACCCCCCCCCCCCCCCCCAACTTTTTGGCACCTTCCTACACCACAAAATATTTGACTCGAGTACTCGAGGGTCAAACTCGACCAAAACCCGAGTACCCGACACTTTCACTAGATGATAATGAGACTAAGGAATACAGTAAAATAGCATTTATGCATCTTAATTCCAGTGCTGAACATGAATAGCCAAATCATGTCCGTGTATTTGATAGGTTGATAGGTTGATCACTGATTAGTTACTGCTGAAAGTAATGCTCTTCATTGTGTCGCCTGTACGGTACTAGAGTCCTTGCTAGAGTACTCATGGAGACACTGGTTACCTACATTGTAGGTCTTTTCGTATGGTCACTGTTTGCTTATTTGTTTACAGTTTACTTTGTGGTAATCTTATTTGAATTATAAGAATTTTAATTAAATTACCAAATAATTTACAGATATCTGAATGAACAAGCATTTTGATAGTACTGCTAAAGCAATACATGTCCCCAACCGGGCCCAACAATTTTTTGTATCTCCTAAATTCAAGGGCCATAACTCTGAAAACTGGGTAAATCACCACTCAACTTCAACTTAATCTGTAAAGCTATATACAAATGATAAAGCTATATACAAAATTTCATCTTGATATCTTCAGGCATTGCAAAAATTTTGATTTTTTTTTTTTTTACATCTCCTAAGTTCAAGGGCCATAACTCTGTTAAAAATGGGTAAATCGCCATGAAAGTCAAACTTGATCTGTAACAGTAGGTCTATGTGATAAACCTATACACAAAGTTTCAGCTCAATATCTATAGGTCTTTTGAAAAAAATGTCTGGAAAACACATTTTCACATCTCCTAAGTTCAAGGGCCATAACTCCATCAAAAATTGGTAAATTGTCATGAAAGTCAAACTTGATCTGTAACAGTACATGATGAAACTATACACATAAGTTTAGCTCAATATCTCAAAGCCTTCTGCAAAAAACATCAGGAACCGGCCTCTGTGACATCGTGGTTAGGCCATCGGTCTACAGGCTTGTAGGTACTGGGTTCGGATCCCAGTCGAGGCATGGGATTTTTAATCCAGATACCGACTCCAAACCCTGAGTGAGTGCTCCACAAGGCTCAATGGGTAGGTGTAAACCACTTGCACCGACCAGTGATCCATAACTGGTTCAACAAAGGCCATGGTTTGTGCTATCCTGCCTGTGGGAAGCACAAATAAAAGATCCCTTGCTGTCTGTCATAAAAGAGTAGCCTATGTGGCAACAGCGGGTTTCCTCTAAAAAAAAGTGTCAGAATGACCATATGTTTGACGTCTAATAGCCGATGATAAGATAAAAAATCAATGTGCTCTAGTGGCGTCGTTAAATAAAACAAACTTTACTTTAAAACATCCGGAAAATATATGTGGGACAGACGGACAGACAAACAGATAGATGGACGGAGATGAAACCTATAGTCCCCTCCGGTTGGACAGGTAGGGGACTAATAAGAATTATTCCTGGTATTTGGCAAACATGTTGTTCAATGGGAACACCTACCAGTAATTAATTCCTAACTTGTATAATAAGGAGTTCCATTGAGTGATATCCTTCCAGGGCATGTTGGACTATTACCAAATAGATTGCTTTTTGTCAGTGAGATGTAGAATATATGTAGTCTTGCATAACAGCATGGTACATGTGGTATGTATAGGCCTGCATGATAGTGTTATGTACATTAACTGCAAGTTTGAAATGCTCAAAGAGGTTCAGTGTTTTAACAATTAATTTAACATGTAGTTGTGACCAGCAGGCTGAGCAGTGTATACATGTAATAAATAGAGATTATTATACGAGCTTGTGTGTCGTACTGATTTTACGAAACGAGTGTCAGGATTGTTGTATTGCCCAAGCGAGAGCGAGGGTAATACATGAATCCTGACACGAGTTTCGTAAAATCAGTACAACTCACACACAAATCAGTACAACTCACACGCGAGTGTAATAATTTCTTTATTATCCATATTATTGTTGTTTTCTTTATGAATAACGAGACCTAACTCAAAATATTTCAGCCACAACTAGAAGGAGACGACAAAATTACATCATATTTCAAATGCACCATCCGAGCTAGGACTGGAGAAGCAACGTCATGTTTTGATGTCGCTTCCCAAAATTATGTCATTACACTTGTTATTACAGGTGTACTTCATATGATTATTATTAACTCGATTATGTTGAACCATATGAATAATAAGTATTTTATTAGGGGCCTATTCTATTATCAATAGTTCGTGTATTCATTACACTTTATTTATATTGTCAATAACATATTATGATATTAATATCGACATATGAATACATGTTAAAAAAATAAATGTTAAAATTGGGACTCAAAAATACATTGACACAAAGTTGAAATTTAATATTGACTTTATTGCATTGACTTGGCAGTTAAAAGTTAGTTTTGTTTAACGCATGCATTGATTTATTGAACATCGATCGGCTGTCAAACATTCAGTAATTCAGACATATAGTCTTAGAGAGGAAAGACCCTCCATTTTTCAATTAGTAGCAATGAATCTTTTTTTATAGATCATCCTACAGAAAGGGCAGTCTTTGATATAGTAGTCATGGTGCACTGGCTGGAACGAGAAATCGGGACCACAGACACTTTTTAAATATGACAAGAATTATATTTTTTTTTTGCTGTACTGATGGAATACCTTTAAAAGAACTAAATGTATTTTAAAAATAATAATAATAAGTTGGCCCTAGCCCTCTAAAATGGAAATTTTCTATTAAGGGGAAATAACTTCGTTTAACACAAATTGACTAGAAGACCTAAAAATTGGCACAGTAATTTTTTATTTTTTATTTAAGCCTTATTTTGGGTTAAAATATCTATTAGCATTTACCATATGAATATTTCACCCAAATTGTCATTAAAATAACCACAAATGTTTTTTCAATGCCAAAAAAGGATAATTCACTTGCCTCGATCAAGTGTATAGTACATGTACATGAATTCAGTACCAGTACACACAATGTATATCCATGTTAATAAGTTTCCTAAATTAATTAATTAAATCAATGTAATATATATATATATACATGTGCGCCATACCCAAATTTTTGTGGAGATTTAATTTTTTTAAGTTGACTTTTTAACAAAATTAATGACTTTCTTAACCCTAACCCTAAACCTAACCCATTTTCTTTCTGTGAGAGACCCCCCCCCCCCCCCCATACCCCCTGTTGACTGGTTGCAGTCAGCACACACATTGTAAATATTCAATTTCATAGCACCATACCCAAAATTTTCGTTCTGGCAAAAACACTGTGTGTGTGTGTGTGTATATATATATATATATATATATATATATATAATAATAATCAACCATGGATCCAGGGAAAGGGTTTATGGGGGTGTACCCCCTCCCCCATTATTATCGCCAACAAACATGTGGTTTTGAACCAAAGAAACACTGCAGTGGACTGGTGGCACTACCCGTCTTCCTGTGCGGTCTCTAGAAATAGGCCAATATGGGCCACCGATGGAGATTGATCAAAGACTGTGTATCTTGTATTAAATTTTTTTTTTTAATTATGTATAAATTAAATTGAGATAGTTTGTATGTCTGTGTGTTTGTATAAACCTACTTACATACATATGGTAAAGCATTCGCTTGATGCATGGTCGGTCTGGGATCGATCCCCGTCGGTGGACCCATTGGGCTATTTCTCATTCCAGCCAGTGCTCCACGACTGGTGTAACAAAGGCCGTGATATGTACTACCCTGTCTGTGGGATGGTGCATATAAAAGATCCCTTGCTGCTAATCGAAAAGAGTAGCCCATAAAGTGGCGACAGTGGGTTTCCTCTCTCAATATCTGTGTGGTCCTTAACCATATGTCTGACACCATATAACCGTAAATAAAATGTTTTGAGTGCATGGTTAAATAAAACATTTCTTTTTTTCTTTTCTTTTTCACATTGATCACAATCAAATACCACCAAAAGTGTTGTCCAGTGATAAGTGCATGACCCGAAATGTCCATAATGCAAACTGCGCATAAAGAGTGAATAGCATTTGCGATTGACAGAACACCTCTGAAATATGGAAGGGAATGGTTACATAATAATTTTCTAAAATTTTCAGGTCCAGATTTCAAGTAAATGCAATTCCATATATACATTCATTTGGTACACAGAAACTTTTTTCACTAGTATATAACATTTCTTAACACCGCGGTTCAGTGGGATAGTAATTCTCAATAAAAAGAGGTGTTATTATGTTGACAAACAGTTACAGTGTTTACAGTATTTACAATTACAATGAATAAATATTAAAATGTTTTATATATGATGAACATCTATTGTTCCAACTTTATGAATGACCATCAAAGATATGATATAAAATTAATGCTTATTTAACCACACCTGCACATTTTAAAGATATTCCAGATCAATGTAAAGATACTTCATATCTAATATATAGTTATTTAGATATTTTATCAACTCTGCAATGGAAACATGTTACAGTGTTGACATACATGTACTTTGTTTTCTCTTTCAACCAAAATTTTAAAAATATTTTATATGTGATGAACATTTACTGATAAAAAAATTTCAAGTAGCTCATCAAAGATCAATATACATTGTAGCATGAACATATTTCAGTTGTTTTAACAATTATAATTTTTAGGGTTAGATAACACAATTTGAGATAATGACCCATACATTGTCAAATAATATTCAGGTTATAATTATGCAAGATGTGCTTGTACAATGAAAACTCTCAAAACCGGACCTTCTGTAAATCGGAATTCCCCCAAAACCGGACGTTTTTCATGGTCTTTTTTTAAAAATCAGTACAGAACTTAACCTCTCTAAACTGGATACCTCTTTAAACCAGACATTTTATTTGGTCCCAAAGGTGTCTGGTTTAGAGAGGTTTCACTATATATATTTATGTATATTACAATGCAAACATTTTTAATTAAACACCCATACACAAATATAAACATGTATCCACAGAGAGTTATTTCAATTTCATTTCAAATTATTTTCGTGCTTATATCCAGTTAAGGTTCAAGCACTCTGTCCTGGGCACACACCTCAGCTATCTGGGCTGTCTGTCCAGGACAATGGATTAGTTGTTAGTGGTTAGTGAGAGATAAGAGGGTGTAGTGGTCTTACATCTACCCATTGAGTCGTTAAAATTCACTACGAGTGGGAGCCGGTACTGGGCTGAGAACACTGTATCTACAAGCCTTATGTCCTATGGGTTAACCACAACACCACTGAGGCCGGTCACAGAGAGTCATTCTGATTGTGCGCAGTGATACGCAGTGATATGTTATTTAAGAGATCAGTCATGCAAATAATATATCTGTGTACACACGAATGGACATGTGGGTCAGCCTTATGTGGTCACCATATTAAATAGTACACATTCCTTTGTAATGTTTCCATATTCTTCCATGTAATATTGGTGTTGTTATCATCTTGAAATGTACATTTACCAGTATTAGTAGTTGATGAAATTATATTTTAATTATGTATAAAATAGCTTGAGATAGTGTATATATATATATATATATATATATATATACATAGACATAGACACAGACACAGACACAGACACAGACACAGACACAGACACAGACACAGACACAGACACAGACACATATACATATACATATATATACATATACATATATATATATATACTTAGAGGTTATTACCAGAGTGTTTTTCGGTATCGTCAATATCATATATTAGGAATAAAAATTGTATTATGCGAACCTCTGGCGAGCATAATACATTATTTTTATTCCTAATATATGATATTGACGATACCGAAATACACAAGGGTAATAATCTTTTTATCATATAAGCTCAAGCTTAATACAACATGTTTTTGTAAACTGTACACGCAACTTTAATTCCAGTCCGCCATTACTAGATATTCAAATGATGTAAAAATATGTGGCGCGGTGTATTTTTGAATGGAAATGACGTCATTTTGGATGTCCTAACATCAAAATAAAGTTATGCCTAACGTTTTTTGTTTTCTGAACGCTGGACAGCTTTCAGTGTCAAATTGCCATTAAAATGTTTTTATTTGATGACTATGAATGCATACATCAATCATGGAGTGTCACCCAAGTACGTTTGCTTAAATGTCAATAAACCTAGTGCCGAGACCTCGACTCATTTACATCTAATTTGCAAAGTTATCAAATTCTTAAAGTATGTGATCTGAAAAATATCACATACTTTGATTGCACTGAAAATTATATATATATAGGTAGATAGATAGATATAGATATAGATATATAATAGATATATATATATATGTATTCGAGTCCAATATTTTTGACTCATGGAGGCCCTACTTGTTATTATCAATACATATCATAATCAATAACATAAATTGTGCAATATCTGTTTAAATATATATACTGGTTAATGACCTACAATGCTTTGATTTTGTGCTGAGGTGTTGATAAACATTCATTCATTCATTAAAAGGCTTTGTATACTTAACTTTTGAACTGTTCCACCTTTTTTTTAAACAAATACTGAAACTGTAATTTTTTAATACTTTTTCAGTAAGGTTTAATTTTTAGACATCTGAGCCCTCTGATGACATAAAACTATTTTCACTTAACTTTTGAATTATTGCCTGACACCAGAGTGCTTGAGTCAACAATTGACACAATTAATGTATTCATGTATAATGTAACAATGCATGAACTTTCCCTGTTTTCTGTTTTGCTTCAGTTGTTACAGACTGTGTGTGTGTGTCTGAACAATTAATAGTGACAGAGATTTACATTGTTTGCTGAATGTAGTGTATATAGTCCAATATTGTATTGGGTTGCAAGCTAAAAGTTCACGCCCATCTCATATCAAGAGCAGTCATTGTAAGGTGAATGAATACCATCTTGTTGCATACAATGCATATGCATATATATATATATATATATATATATATATATATATATATATATATATACACACACTGTAAAATCTAAGACTTTTGTAGTATGTTCTTTGAGACTGCATGCTGTGTGTTGAAGGGACATTCCTGAGTTTGAAGGGCGGGACGTAGCCTGATGCGCTGTCGGTCCGGGATCAATCCTCATCGGTGGGCCCATTGGGCTATTTCTCGTTCCAGCCAGTGCACCATGACTGGTATATCAAAGGCCATAGTATGTGCTATCCTGTCTGTGGGATGATGCATATAAAAGATCTCTTGCTGCTAATCGAAAAGAGTAGCCCATGAAGTGGCGACAGCGGGTTTCCTCTCTCAATATCTGTGTGGTCCTTAACCATATGTCCGACGCCATATAACCATAAATAAAATGTGTTGAGTGCATTGTTAAATAAAACATTTCCTTCCTTCCTGAGTTTGCTGCAATTATTAAGATGTTATCGACTAACAGAGACTTTTTGATGACTGTAATTACATATCATTATCAGATATATTTTTCTGCATAAAATATTAGTGGCTGTATATTCAACGTGTTTCTGATCATTCTAATATTTGTACTAGGTTAAATTTCATTTTATTTCCTAAAAAAAGATTTTTTCGTTCGTACGAAATTATTTGAAAAAAAAAATCCAGTTTGGGCTTCTTACAAATATTAAGATGACCAGAAATACATTGAGTATACAGACACTGATATTCTAAACAAGAAAATATATTTAATATGTAAGTTTAATCATAGAAATATTTTATTAGTCGGAAATATCTTACAATGCAGCAAACTCAGGATGTCCCTTTAATGTATTTCACAACTGAATATCTGTACTTTTGATTGTTATTGTGGACATGGAAATATGCATATACTAGTCACAACAAGTTAAACGAAGAAAATGTGTTATTTAACAATGCACTCAACACATTTTATTTACTGTTATATGGCGTCGGACATATGGTTAAGGACCACACAGATATAAAGAGAGGAAACCCGCTGTCGCCACTTCATGGGCTACTATTTTCGATTAGCAGCAAGGGATCTTTTCTTTGCAGATACAGTGTCCATGTGGCCTTTATATCCGTAAATAAAATGTGTTGAGTGTGTCGTTAAATAACACATTTCCTTCCTTCCTTAACTGTGAGAAATGTGTTGAGTACATGCACATCTATGTATACACTTTATTTTTGTGACTCAGCCAGCCGTAACATATTATAGAGTGCAGTCGACCTAATTCACTAAACTTTCGCAACTTTGCGATCTCGCAGTGCAATGCCAAAAGACTTGCAAAGAGGATGCTTTGTTGTCTAGCAGAGCCTAAGAAAGCTATGTGAATTAGGCCCCATATAACAAAGATTAAACATTATCTCCCTCTGTGCATGTGCAAATTATGTGCAAGCTCTTTCCACACAAGAAAATGGATTTTTCTCCTTTTGTTATGACATTTTTGTTATCTTTCTATGTACACTGTAAAACTTGAAAAACAGACACACCTTAATAGTGTTTATATAATGGACTTTTGATAATATAGCTGTACAACAGCTAGCTTAGTCACTGGGTTTATGATCGACAAAAGTGTGGACACCCTCGTGTGTTTATTTTTAGTCTTGCAGAACAACTTGTCTAGAAAATTGAATAAAATGTGTGTCATGTACATACATATGGGAATAGTGATGCTTGAATAGCACGTAAACTTTAAAAAGAGTTAAGTAGTTTAATTTGTTCTTTATTGTTTTGAAAATGGTAATTATAAATAATTTTTAAAATAGTGTAACTGTTTTACAGTACCCGTAAGTCATTTGGATAGAGAAATTTCCTTGAACTTGCATGTAAGCCTTACAGTGGATCTACATGTGCACCTCATTTTCGTACACATTTCTGTCCATGGTGTAAAAATAATTTCAAAGCCAAAGGTTTGTAGTTTTAATAATTTGCATGCAAATGCTTATTTATATATACAAGTATTGGACATACAGAGACCACCCTGAGTTTGTTGTTATTCTTATAATGTCCGTGATTAACAGAAAATGTTTCAATGACTAAAATAGCATATGAAATGCATTTTCTGCATAAAATATCAGTGGCTGTATTTTAAATGTATTTCTGATTGTCCTAGATTTTGTTCTAGGTCAAACTTATTTGATTTTCTAATATAAATACTTGCATAATTAAAAAAGTATTGGAAGACCAAATCCAGAAACTTACCAGAAACACATTGAATACACAGACTGATCTAAACAAAGTTAAATAAAGTTTGTTTTGTTTAATGACACCACTAGAGCACATTGATTATTAATCATCGGCTATTGGATGTTAAACATATGCTCATTTTGACCCCCGGGAAACCCGCTAAATTTTTCCATTAGTAGCAAAGGATCTTTCTTTTATTTGCACCATCCCACAGACAGGATAGCACATGCCATGGCCTTTGATATACCAGTTGTGGTACACTGGCTGTGATGAGAAATAGCCCAATGGGCCCACTGATGGGGATCGATCCCAGACCAACAGCGCATCAAGCGAGCGCTTTACCACTAAGCTACGTCCTAAGAATTAAAAAAATATATATATATCTTTTAGTCATTGAACAATTTTATTAGTTGGAAGCATCTTACCATGGCAGGTCGTTAATTAGTGAGAAATTTAGGAAGGGTACAGTATATATGAACTCAATGAATTGGACAGGACAGAGGTTGGAAAAATGGTTTCACAAATTGACAAAGATTAATTTATGTGCTTATATCCATTTAAGGTTCAAGTATGGTATCTTAGGCTGTCTGTCCATAACAGGGGTTAATGGTTAGTACTAGTGGTTAGTGAGATTGAAGTGAATGTTGTGTCCTTATACATGTACACTATATCTCCCCACTAAGCCATTAAAACTTGGGTGGAAGCCAGTACAGTGATGTGAACAGGTACAGCTGCTGAGCATGTATCAAAGCTTAACCACTCTGCCAAAGAGGGCTAGTAAAAATTTAATTTAAAAAAATGCAGTTTTGTACTAGACATCTTGATTAGTGAATCCGAAAGTCAGAAGACATTGTGTTCGTCAAAGATGAAGGTGGCACAATTCAAACTTAAGAATTTGTTACATACATGTGTATGACAGTTTTAAAATTGTTTTGCTACAGACAAAAAGCTCACTTAAAGGGACATTCCTGAGTTTGCTGCATTATAAGATGTTTCAGACTAATAAAATATTTCTACGATTAAACTGACATAATAAATATATTTTCTTGTTTAGAATATCAGTGTCTGGTCATCTCAATATTTGTAAGAAGCCCAAACTGGATTTTGTATTTTTTAGGAAATAAAATGAAATTTAACCTAGTACAAACATTAGAACGATCAGAAACACGTTTAATATACAGCCACTAATATTTTATGCAGAAAAATATATTTGATATGTAATTACAATCGTTAAAAAGTATCTGTTAGTCGATAACATCTTTAAAATTGCAGCAAACTCAGGAATGTCCCTTTAAGGCAATCTTAAGTCAGCCTTCAGCAATTAATTCCAGTAACTCTTGCAACAAATAAATGTAACTTAAAAAGCAGAAATTATCACCGTAACCAACATTTATATATTGCAATTGCCATCGATGCCATATCATTAAGTTTGAGCCCTGAGGTGTGTCTGTGTGTTAAACAGTTATATCTGGTCTCTGGTCAACACATGCATCGATTCTGACCCTCACGTGTCAACATTATTATTTTTTAAATTTTCTGTGGTATGTCGTCAGTTGTTTCCGGGCTTTTCTTGCTTTAACATAAAACTGCATTTCTGAGCCAAAATGCCATCGTGCATTCTGATTTCAGTTTAAATATGCCCCTTATTTTGGTATCAAATATACCCACCTTTTCTGTGCAATCCATGCTTTTGAAAAAAAAGATTCTTGAAGAAAAAAAAATTCTGCATTACTAGATGTAGCCCAGTGGTAAAGTGCTCGCTTGATGCGTGGCCAATCTGGGATCGATCCCTGTCGGTGGTCCCATTGGGCTATTTCTCATTCTAGCCAGCGCACCACGACTGGTATATCAAAGGCTGTGGTATGTACTACCCTGTCTGTGGGATGGTACATATAAAAGATCCCTTCAGGGTTTCACATGATGCAGGAATCCTGCGTATTTGACGCAACATTTACCTAAAATACTCCTAAATAAAATATGTGTGTGTCATGGTTTGATGCAAAATATTTCCGATGTCAATCAATTTTACATTCATTTTTTTTTAATACATAAAAACCTAATGACTAATTCAATTAAATTTCAGTTCACTTTATTGCACAATACCAAACAAACTGGTGTCAGCAGATAAAAAAAAAAAAAAGCATACAACATCAACGAAGTTCAGTACGAAAATAGCCGAGCGGTTTAACTGGTTCCCAACTTTATAAATACGTTTAACATAATTTTAAGTGTTAAAACCAGTGTGGCTCATGTAGTATGCCAGACCCTTTCTCTAAATTTAGATCATCGCGACAATGCCAATCGCTTTAACATTAAAAAAGAAGAAGTTTTAAACACCTAAAAACCTAACGACTACGAAGTTTCAGAACAAATATAGCCTAGTGGTTTAACTGATTCCCAACCGTATCTGTATATGGACATGTACAATGTCATGTAGATGGTTGAGCAAATCAAATAGGTGTTAGTCATAATTATTGCGCAGATGCAGCTATGTTACAAAACAGGGGCCTAATTCACTAAACTCTTGCAAATTTGCGATCTCGCAGTGCAGTGTTAAAAGACTTGCAAAGAGGATGCTTTGTTGTCTAGCAGAGCCTAAGAGACCTTTGTGAATAATGCCCCAGGTTAGCATGCAGCATTGGGTGACTATTTGCCAAAGGGTGCATAAAAAGATAGTGCAGGGTGCATAGTAAGTCAACACTTTTGTTAGTGTGCAGGGCGAGTTGCTTCCCTCTATTTAGCAAATTTAAAATGGCGGGTAAATGTTTTATGTTGTCGTTGGAAGATTTATTTTGTTAATAATGACACAAGTACTTCAGTTGGGATTCAATGAGTACAGTAATGTATACATTTTTAGCTTGTATGTCCATTTGTTACACTATCTCGGTTGAGAAACGGTTGAAATAGGGTGCCACAAGTTTTGAATACCAGCTATATAGAGGATATATAACAATATTCGGACGTAGAAAGAACCACACTTTCTATGTCCTTCGGACTACATAAAAAGACAGGAGAAAAAAGCACTAAATTATTTACAGGAAGAAAAACAATGGATATGCATGTATATGTATTATATAGATAGAATAGAGGAGATAATATATGCATGTAATATAAACGAGACAGTTATTCAGTTAAGTATGTGATTTAAAAAATATATATCATAGACAACTCCCATTTTTGAATGGATGACTCCCAAAATAAAACCCGGTGACAGTGGGTTTCCTCTCTCAATATCTGTGTGGTCCTTAACCATATGTCTGACGCCATATAACAGTAAATAAAATGTGTTGAGTATGTCATTTCTTTCTTTCATTTCACTTCTGACCTAGCTGAGAGCAACTTTTTCTTTTTTTTGCTTAATGTTGAACTGAAACATTTGACTATATATTAGACTATCACATGGAAGACTAGTGGCTGATAAACTCTAGACCACTAGCTTGTGTAATTATAATGCAATTAGAAATATCTTGATTACCGTTTACGACATCTTGACTTGTCTGTTTTCATCATAAAGAAGCAGGCTACTTTCAGAACATACTTGGTAGTGAATTACATGTACTGTTTTTGTATTATGAAAGTTTGTTTTGTTTATCAATACCACTAGAGCACATTGATTTATTAAAAGCATATTATCACAGATCACTGACCTATTTAATGGTCTAACAAAGTATTACCGGAACAAAAATAATTTGATTTGTTCCTAAATGTACTTTATTTAACCATTTTCATAACCACCATACTCCATTTATTAATGATATTTTGTAAAAATAATTGAATTATGGCAATGGTCCATAATTCAAAAACTAAAATTGCCAAGAGGGTTGACATGGATTGCACTCCATCATGGTTCAGTTAAGGTGATGCGATAGCTAGATTTGGTTTCCAACAATTAATGTAATTTTTATTTATTATCCATTTTTTTTTAGAGAAATAAGGTCCTTAAATCTGTGACAGTATGCCTTTAACTATCGGCTGTCAAACATTTGGTAATTTTGATGTATGGTCTTACATTTTTGCATTATTATCACTGTCCCATAGACAGGATAGCACATTCTACAGCCTTTAATATATCAGTTGTATACATGTATATGTATTATACAGATAGAATAGAGGAGATAATATATGCATGTAATATAAACGAGACAGTTATTCAGTTAATTATGTGATTTAAAAAATATATATCATAGATGACTCCCATTTTTGAATGGATGACTCCCAAAATAAAACCCTGTGAGTCCCATTTTCCAGATACTAGGTGGAACCATGCCCTTGCTGCTAATCGAAAAGAGTAGCCCATGAAGTGGCGACAGCGGGTTTCCTCTCTCAGTATCTGTGTGGTCCTTAACCATATGTCTGACGCCATATAACAGTAAATAAAATGTGTTGAGTACGTCATTTCTTTCTTTCTTTTCACTTCTGACCTAGCTGAGAGCAACTGGCTGGAATGAGAAATACATGTAGCCCCATTGGGCAGGGCATATATTAAGAGATTTAACTGCATGTACATGAACTTTTTTTGTTTTTTAACAAATAAAATAGACTCTGATTTGCTTCTATTCTATTATGTTGGACGAAAATACATTGGTTTTTATTTTTTAATTTTTAAGTAATAAATAATTAATATAGCTCTTTTCTCTCTTTATTTAATTCTCTTGTTGGGGTTCAACATTTTTTTTAAAAAATAAACTGTCCAAACATAAGATTCCAGAAAGAAAGAAATGTTTTATTTAATGACGCACTCAACACATTTTATTTACGGTTATATGGCGTCAGACATACATGTATGGTTAAGGACCACACAGATTTTGAGAGGAAACCCGCTGTCGCCAATACATGGGCTACTCTTCCGATTAGCAGCAAGGGATCTTTTATTTGCGCTTCCCACAGGCAGTATAGCACAAACCATGGCCTTTGTTGAACCAGTTATGGATCACTGGTCGGTGCAAGTGGTTTACACCTACCCATTGAGCCTTATGGAACACTCACTCAGGGTTTGGAGTCGGTATCTGGATTAAAAATCCCATGCCTTGACTGGGATCCGAACCCAGTACCTACCAGCCTGTAGACCGATGGCCTGCCACGACGCCACTGAGGCCGGTCTATAAGATTCCAGATGCAGTATCATATATTTATATTTATTCCACATACATATATATTTAAATGATTGTTGATAGCTTATTACATAATCAACCCACACCTCAAATTGATGAAACTAATATCAGATGGTACGTTACTCGATAAAGGAATTATATTTACATGTTTGTACATTGTATCTGTACAAGGCCTATACATGCATATATACGGTTTGTATGTATATATGTAAGCTATTGAAAGAAAAGAAGACAAGTCTTACTCTTAGTTATTTAAAGATGACCTACATATGTCAGTTGGGTGTCAGTATACACTGTATTGATCAATAGTAGGCTGCATGTGGTGACTTTATTTGTATGGCTATTCCTGCAACTATACTGTCATATATTGTTCATGCTTACAGTTATAAATCTCTGCATTCAGTAAATATTTAGTAAATATAGTCTCCTACTATTTTCAGTGTTCTTTTTTCAATGATAATGAACACCCTGCTTATACATACATGTACAAATGCATGCATACTGCTTACAATGTATGTACACAACTCTATTTTCATTGTGTCTTGTGAGATACAGGTATCATACATGTATATGTAGTGTTTTCCCTAGCTTGTTTTAGCATGGTGCAGCACCATGCCACAATAGTCTAGCACCATTTTGCCTTAATCAGTAACATGCTGCCCTGAGATTAAACAAGCCTTTTTCATTAATTAATTCTAAAATTGCCATTATAAAACACCAAAACATTTATTATTAATTAATAAAATATGCCTTTTATATCTTTTGCCATTCATTTATTAAAGCAAGCACATAAATTACATTAATGTTTATTTCAATAAATTTTTGTGTATTTTTAATGAAAAACAAGTGCCCTGAAAATGGTGAAAATGCCCCAAAAGTGTTTGGTCTATCATGCCTTGCCAAATTTGTAGGGAAATCACTATATATATCTGAATGATGTTTAACTTCAAATGATCAATATGGGGTTTTTTGTCTTGTATAATATCATGTTTGTTACGTATGTTACACAGCATACACAATACACATGCAGATTATTTTTTTGGCTGGATACCTGTACACATACGCTTTGGCATTACTAATCTCAACAGTTCAGTTACATAGGGTGGATTTCCGGTTTTATTATTATTTTTTTTTAATCAAACCATTCTGTAGATAACTGTAGATAACATTTAAGTATTGCTTAGCAAACACTATTGACAGAGCTAGGTTGACAAAAACATTACCTGCGAGATCGATATTATCAAAGCTGCTGGAACATTCTGATATGAATCGTAAGTTTTATTTTACTGCTTTAAATCTTTATATTTATGGCTCTTCTAATTAATTGGTGGTTTTCATTGCTTCTTAGAAATGATGTTTCTTTTCTGCAAGTTAGGTTTTTCGGAATATTCAAGTGTTATACATTTTTATTACTAAATATAGTTACTAGAGATCAGGGTATTTCTCAATGGTGGATGTTTTGTTCGAGGTATGATAGTTAGTACACTGTACGATTACATGGCATAATATGATACAGTGTGGGTTTATGGTTGTAAAATATAAACTGTTCCCATTCTCTGAACTAAATCTACTGTAAACAGTGGCTGATCTAAGGGGGGGCTCCTGGGGCCTGCCCCCTCCCCTTAATTTTGCGACAGTTATATTTTTATTTAATTTTTTAACGTTGGAGAATCTGATGAATACCATCGTTATACACAATATTGAGCTCACAGCTGGACATGATTGCAAAAACATCCTTGTAAGGTATGGCATCCGGCAAGTACAAAGTTGGCAGTACAGATCAAAAAAGGAGAAGTGATCAGAACGATAAAAGATTGTTAAAAAGGCCTTGCATATTATATTATAGATACACACATATAGAGAATATTATATGAGCATGTGTGTCATACTCATTTTATGAAACGAGTGTCAGGATTTTTGTATTGCCTGAGCGAGAGCAAGGTTTATGCAATAATCCAGACACGAGTTTTGTAAAATCAGTACGACACACACGTGAGTGTAATAATTTCTTTATTGTCCATATTATTATTGTTAGTTTTTCTATGAATAACAAGAACCGTATCAAAACATTTCAACCACAACTAGAAGATGACAAAATTACGTCATATTTCACATGCACAATCTGAGCTAGGACTGGGGAAGCAACGTCATATTGTGACATCACTTCCGAAAGTTACATCATTTACACTTGTTATTACACATATGCTACATATGATTTGTATTAACTCGGTTATGGTGAACCATGTGGATAATAAACTACGGTATATCATGTACATGTATTAAAAAGGAATACACACACGGTGTTATTGATTTATAAAAAGAAGAAGAAAGAATTGTTTATCTAACGATGCTCTCTGCACATAAATTTTAATAACAATTATGTGGCTTTGCACATACGGTTAAGGACCATGCACAAAGATAATTGAAAAAACCCACCCCACTGCTGCTACACTGTGGGCTACTCTTTTTGATTAGCAGTAAGGATTCTTTTATATGCACCATCCCACAGACAGAATAGTACATACCATAGCTTTGTTACACCAGTTGTGGAGACCTGGCTGGAATGAGAAATAGCCCAATGTGTCTACCAGCAGGGATTGATCCTAGACTGACCGCATATGAGGCGAGCACTTTAACCTTGCGCTACATCCTGCCCCTTCTTGATTTGAGTAATTGTGTTATTTGTTAACAGTATACAAGTTTGTGAATTATTAAATCAACATGGATCTGTTTTTGCTGTTTCTTATATATATATACATACAAGATGAATTCTGTTTGATGATAATATTATATAAATTAGCTTTTAAGTTATCTCCAATAAATAGTGACTTAAAATTTACTTCTGTTAACTACCATTTTTGAATTCTGAGTCATTTGGTTTTCTTGCAGTAAATATCAGACAATGTCACATCCTATCAATACAGTGCCAACAATGTAACATAGCGACACAACACAACACAACTAAAATAACACAAGATGATATAACAGTATAATATAATGTCAGACACATTTATAAAATATGCATTATACGGTGATCTTCAGTGTGGAACATACAAATAACAGGTTTTTAATAGTTATGCATAAATGCAAGGCTAGGTTATAAATCCTACATGTTGCTTCATGGAGTTTTATGATAATTTATTACCTAAGTAGCTGACATGCTGATCCATCTTTACGCTTGATTCCCTGGTCACTAGATGGATACCCATGTAGAAGATGATAAAGTGATTGGAGAAGCTGTATAGAATTTCCATTTCATTATGAAACTAGCTATCTGAATCTGATAGCCATATATTTTTACCATATAGATACCATATTGAGAGCAGCCAACTGGTCATATCCAAGTTATTATCCATCTGATTCATCCATCCATCCATGCATGCGTTCGTTCGTTCGTTCGTTCGTTCGTTCGTTCGTTCGTTCGTTCGTTCGTTCGTTCGTTCGTTTGTTTGTTCGTTTGTTTGTTTGTTTGTTCGTTCGTTCGTTCGTTCATCCATCCATCCATGCATTCATTCATTCATCCATCCATGAATCCATCTATCCATGCATCCTTCCATCCATCCATCCATCCATCCATCCATCCACCCATCCATGTATTCATCCATCTAGTCTATCTACACATCCATACATTCATCCATCCATCCAGTCTATTCAAACATGTTGTAACCATCCACCCATCCATCCATCCACCCCATCCATCCATCCATCCATCTGTCCAGTTAGCAGCCATCCAATCCATTCATCCATCCATTTTACCACCAACCATCCAACATGTATGCATGTACAGTTGATAATATTTCAAAAGTCCAGAAGTCAGTTGGCATGATTTTTACCTACATGTAGCTAACCAATTGTTCTGTTATGTGAATTATATTTGTTGTGTGCACTGTTGATCTGCACTACACTGACATTCCAAATGTATTTTAAGCAAATTGTATTTACAAATTATACATTATTTTTCAAGTGTCTATATTTGGTGTAAATTTTTTTTAAAATATTCTGAAATTGTTAATTTTAATATGCAAAGCAAAACAACAGTTCATGTGAAATAATGTGCCATGCATCCATCCATCCATCTGTCCATCCAATCAAACCACTGACAGCAATAACACAAATAGTAGGTATGTTTGTATTTTGCCTTAATTAATGACATACATTTTGTATAACATAGTAAGGCAAGATTTTAACTTCAAAGTCACACTGAGGCTGCAGTGGTAGAACCCAATACTCCCCTGCTGTCCTCAAGTGTAGAAATCACTTGGCACAATGCATGTTTAGTGACTCTTGTTCAATGGTATTTTTCGTGCTGGGGTGTCGTTAAACATTCATTCATTCATTCATTCATTCATTCATTCATTCATTCATTCATTCTTGTTCGATGCGAGAGTACTGAGTAGATATTTAACTATGTTAATTTAATTTTTTAGTGTCAGCATATCTGTAGACCAATTGATATAAAAGGCCTACATAAAGTCACATGATTCCAAGGAAAAAGTAACATTTGAGTCGGGTTGTGGTGGGGAAATGGCTAGTGATTTTTTGTGGGTACTAGTAATGTTTCTAGGCTATTAGTCCCCTATGTAAATATTTCTTTTTCAGAAACATTCTGACAGATAGGATTAATATTTGTTCAGTTTAAGCCCGATGCAACAGAATAATATAAATTAATGTAAATTATTCCAATGCATTGATTAGAAGACTATAAATATATATTTAAAATTCCACCCTATGAGTTTATGGCTGGTATGTATATGTATAGACCCCTCTAAGCAGTAGTGGATTCATGGGGTGGGGTCCAGCACCCCCCCCCCCCCCGTTTTTAAAAACCGACCATAACCTTTAAGGAGAAACGTGATTATATTAATTGTTCTATGTAAAAGGAGAGATCAGTCATCATATTTGAACCCAACCTCCCCCCTTTTCAGAAATACTGCATCCGCTCCTGTTAAGGATGTTGTTTCTTGTTGTAGGTGTCTCACCTGTACCTGCAGAAACTCCAGGCTTGTACCCGAAGGTTGGAGAATTCTCGGAGCCCGGCAACATGGAAAACCAGCAGAGACCAGCTCCCATTGGGTTTGAAGGAACAGGTAAACCAGTTCATCATTTTAACAGTTAATTCCAATGGATTACTCAAGAGCTACATGTATGTGCAAAGTACTACATAATTAGCTGATGAATTATTTAGTCTAGTTATGTAGTGTTCAGTCTCTCTCCTAGAGAAAAGCAAATACATGTGTATGTTGTTAACACAAATCGAAATGGATTAAACATTAATAACAGCTAAAGCGTGTAACTATTCATGACATGTACTCATTGTGTAGAATGCTCAAAACCTTCGTGGTATATGCATGAGCATGTAAAAAATTTCAAGTCAAGTCATCGTGTAGTGCAGAGATGGCAAAAGTATTGTCATATTATTTTTTTCATAGATGTGCAGGTTTATGAACAGAATTAGGTTGTAAATTATATACAACACCATTCCTTTAACATGTGTGTTTATGTTTGTGTGTGTGTGTGTGTGTCTGTGTGTGTGTGTGTGTGTGTGTGTGTGTGTGTGTGTGTGTGCACGCGCATGCATGCGTGCGTGTATGTGTGAATGACCAGTAATATATAAACAATTTAATAATATTATATAATACAAAAAAGTGTGAGTAAGAAATTTAAGTTTGCAAATACACTGTACGTCATTTTATCCGAAACAGGTATGCTGCCCTGGGCACAGCCTCTGGCATTCATCAGTGACAGTTTGAACTATGTCATACAGAAAATGGAAAGATGGATATATAATATAACTTAAACTCATCATTTTAACTATAACTATCAACTATAGATGCTACAATGAGTTTCTGTTCTTTTAGACAATAATTAATAATCATTATCCAAATTAGATTTAAAACTATCAGCCTTGTTTTACTATTAAAAGCTCTCTTGATAATTCTGAGGTATTGGATTTTTCCACTGTGGTGACATAAATCCAGCTAGCAATTTCAGTGCTGGTGTTTGCCTGGTAAATATTCCCCTGTGGGTCAATATCAATCAATCATGTACATAATATTGCTTGGGCTCAATGCAATGCAATTGTTTGCTGCAAACTGGTAACAGGAGGATTGTATGCCATTATATTACGTTCATTCTAGTGGTCATAACTATATGGGCATGTGTAAATGTAAACAGCTTGGTGGTCACTTGGGTATTTAGTTGTTTTTGGGGGTGTTTTTTTCATGACTGATTAACTATAGCCCGTTATAGAAGGACTATCCTGAGTTAGCTGTTTTATAATATGTTTCCGACCCGCTGAGCATTTTTAACAACTAACATTATATATGCAATGCATTTTCTTGTTTAGAATATCAGTGTTTGTATTTACAAAGTGTTTCTGATTGCTTGAATGTTTCTACAAGCTGAGACTAAGGTCAATGACAGTCACTCTTTGCACCTTTGTTTTGGCTTTGTACACAATAAACAGAACATATCTTACCGTAATTTCACTTGAAATCCATATTTTATAAAGAGGTACAATTTTTTAATAACAAGATTTTCTCCAAACACATTCAAGTGCACAAATAAATTTTAAAACAGTTTTGGATTGGAATTTTTCTAGCATTCTTAAAACGGAAACATGTATTAAGTTTATGGTTATTGTAAGGAGATGCAAAGTGATGTCATTGGAATACTTACGTCATTCAAATTCAAAATTAGCTGTATTGTTACAATGCTTTGCCACATTAAAATAAAAACTGGTCTACTAACCTTGACCCCTGTCAAAATTCTATAACAAGCAGACAGTGCTGTTTACCGTTTGGTATCTTTATATTTTTCATAATTCTGGACAAAATATTAAGTTTAAGTTTTAAAAGATGAAAAAAATAAAAACTACCTTTTGTCAAATATATCATATAAAAAATTATCGTTGGATATGTTTTGTTTATTGTGTACAAAGCCTAAACAAGGGTACGAAAACTGACTGTCGTCGACCTTAGATTTTACCTCCTAATAATTCTTTACATAACGGTATACCAAAAAATATATATTAGAAAATAAAATGAAATTTCAGCTATTACAAACAGTAGGACGACCAGAATTAAACACTCTGAATATACAGTACGTAATATTCAAAATTAGAAAATGTATTTAACCTGTAATTTTAGTTGTTTAAAAGGCTCTGTTACTCAGAAACACTTTACAATAGCAGCAAACTCTGGATAGTTCCATTAAGTTTGATGTTGAGTGAGATAACTGTCGTAAATATAAAAATTAAATCAATAATGTTTTTCTCACAGGAATTTTGAAGAAGAAACCACACCCCGTTTCACCAAAACATGTCCATTTAGCCTACATATACATTGGTACTTGATATAGATATCTGTTGCCTGTTTTAATTGTTAATTGTGAAAATTCAAGCTTGCTTAACAATATTTGATGGTGAAAACTTCTTAATCACTGTTCAGGTACTGGATTTTAGTTGTTTTGTTGAAATTGTTTTAAAACAGAGTTACATGTGAATATACATGTAGTATGGTTGAAACTTTGCAGTCACCTGGTCACTTAATGAGTTGACCTTCATTGGCTAAAGCCAGTTATGAATTTGACAAAGATAGCCCATTTATTTGGTAATCATTAAAAAGATTGTGTATGTTTTAAACAGAAAATAATTATATTAGATGATCATGATATGTATGCTTACTGCAATCATTTGAGGGTTATTGAAATTTGATAAAGGCCAGTAACAATTGGTTTTAACTTGCTCAGACTGGCCTCGGTGGTGTCGTGGTTAAGCTATTGGACATAATGCTGGTAAGTACTGGGTTCGCAGCTCAGTACCGGCTCCAGTTTTAACAACTAAATGGGTAGGTGTAACACCACTACACCCTAACCACTAACCAATTAACAACTAACCCTCTGTCCTGGACAGACAGCCCAGATAGTTGAGGTGTGTGTCCTGGACAGCGTGCTTGAACCTTAATTGGATATAAGCATGAAAACAAATTGAAATGAACTTGCTGAGCTGACATCATGATTTCAATTATGGTTCAACCCTGATATAGTTCCAACATTATTGAATTGAGGTTTATACAGTGGTTTAAATAAGAATAGCTCAACAGAAATTACTATAAGATATGAATTCATGAATGAAAACAATTTCCTGTGAAAGATTTAAAAAAAAATAATAATAATAATTAATATTAATATAGCCTAAAAGCAGAATGAGACAAGTTAATACATGTTAAGTGCTTGTAAGCTATTCTTAAGATGTTACATTAATTATCAAGTATAGGATCTTTCAAAAATGCTTTTGTACTATTTTATTAATGTTTCATGACTGACATACATTTACATGTATTCAATTACAATAATTTAGAAGTTGTGTTAAAACATCTCAATGAATATTTAATATACGGGGTAATACTATATGTACAAATTTATGTACTATTTTGTAACTTAAAATAAGCAGGACAAAAATGCTGTTAAGAAAGCTTGAATTCAGACATGGTTATGAAATGTTCTTTCGTTTTTTGTTTAAAGTTGAAAAATGTTTGTTTTGTTTAAAAACACCATTAGAGTACATTGATGGTTGTCTGACATTTGACTATCCTAATACATAGTCTACACAAAAAACCTGAATTTTTTTCTATTAGCAACAAGGTGTTTTTTTAAATGATATTTTTCCACGGACATAAGAGTTTTCTACCGAGTTAGATCCATAACCCTTCCTCTTGTGTTGGGTTTATCATTATCATGGGGGTGGGGGGTCATGGGGGACCAAGGCTACCCCCCCCCCCCAATCAAACCTATTTTGTCCCCCATCACCTTTTATATTTGCCTGTCGTCCCACAACACTATTTATGGGCAGTTTAGTTGTGGGTGGCCCCCCAATATAAAATCCTTGCTATGCCTGTGATCATTACTGTTAATTAATCTTACTGTTGGTTGTTAATGTATATATGCATGAACTGTGTAGAGAAACAAGCCAATGTAATAAAAAAATTAATACAAAGCATAGCATACCTAAAGGTATAATTCTGTATAATGGTTAATGTTGAATATGAATGTTATAAACCTGCTGTGAAGTGACATTTAACCGACGACATGTTCCATGGCTACATCCAGTACAAAATCAATTAATGTGTATATTTTACATACAAAATATAAATGTGAAAAAAAGAGATATTTTTCTCTATAATGGAACATATATACATGTATTAATTCAAAGTAAATAAAACATGGATGTGTGATTGTTTTGTTAAATTGTCATTCAATGTATATGACACTACCTATCGCCACACCACCCCTTCAATTGCTTAATTAAAACAACTTAAGAGATATATGAATGAATTATTCTTAAGCAATAGGCTGATCTTTTGTAATGTTATATGTATAGTAAGTTTGGCACATGTACATGTATATAGTTGAAGGCAGTTGCATGATGGTCGTGTCCAAAGCAAGTTTAAAAAAAAAAATCCTATACAGTTAAATAGCAATCTTTATTAGAAATATGTATGCTTACAAACTATCAGTTTTTACTTTTAAAATAAATATACATGAAAAGATGTATGTGTACATATTTTTTAAAATATTGATGTACATTGCATGTGTATTATGCAAATGACATTGTTATACATTGTCAGTGTTTGAAGTCACAACTACATGTTTAACTGCATGTTGACCTAATTTGCATAATTTCCACTTGTTTCAGTTCATATGTTGTGTGTGTGTTGTCATAACACTGTTTATGCAAATTAATGTTATTGAAGGTGAAGACGAATCAAAAGGATAGCCCACATTAATTATAACAGCAAACATTTTAATAAAGGGTGTTTTTACGTCACCTTGTATAAACGTTTCACATTTTCTACCTTTTCTTCAAAACTACTTCCCTGATTATAACCAAATTTTGTGGGAAGCTTCCTTGTGAATTTGGTAATTTGGAACCCTTCCCCCCCCCCCCCCCCCCCCCCCACCATCCAAGGAGCCTGAAAGCAGAGCCCAAAAACAAATTAAGCCAATTTTTTAAAAATGTTCTTCTCTATTACCAAAAACGCTATAACTGAATAGTCTTCATATATGTAATGGTTAACAGACAGTTTATCTAATTTATTGAAGTCATTAATGTTGGGTTCCCCATTTGTCTCTGGGATGGTGGTGAAGTTTACTATAGTTCAGGGTTTCTGCTGGAGGGTAAAACAAGTATGGCACATTACCCAAATATTTTTGCAGATTATATATTTTTTGTTAACCTTTTGAGAAAATTTATTAATCTTATCATTACTGTATGGTTTTCTTAACCCTAACCCTAAACTTAACCCATTTTCTTTCTGGGGGAGGTCCCCCATACCCCCCGTTGACTGTAGTTGAAATCAATTCCATTGTGCCATACCCAAAAATTTCTGTAGTTGTATAGTCAAAATGCATTTAAACTGTAATTTTTACACTTACTCATCCAAAACTATAATTTATTTTTAAGCAAATTTTGTTTTGAAGCTTCCTTGGCACACACAGAAACACATTTGTGAATTTGGTCATTCTGATCCCCCAGGACTGCTAGCTGTAACTGAATACTCTTCATAGATATAAAGGTCTATAGATGGTTTATCTAATTTTTGAATGTCTTTAATGTTGGGTACCCCATTTGTCCCCAGGTGGAGGGTAAAGTTTTTGTGTAGTTATATATGCATGTACAAGTATAGAGAAATGCATTTAAACTGTTATTTCCTATACTTCTTCTCCAAAACCACTTAAAGTAACCAAATCAAACCAAAATTTGTGGGAAGCTTCCTTGGTCCATGAAATGAATTTATATACATGTATAAACTAATTTCAAAATGGCACACCCTGAACAGTTAGTGGATTTTGCAACTATTAATAAGCTTCTCTATGTCATTGAAAAATCTGTTAGTATCATAATGATTATAACTAGACCTATAAAATGATTCATGTTTCTTTTAATTGATTGTTAGACTGTTTTAAAGATGTGTAGAAATTGGATAGATTTGTCTTCACCTTCCTTTTTATTGTTTTGTGTTAACCTGTAATTTGATTTTGCATGATTGATGTTTGTTCCCACTCACAGAGCATGGTGTTATTAATGAGGGGTTTCAAGGGGATACCTCTGAGTCCAGGGGTCAGCCATCAGCTGTCAAAGGTAAACTATTAGGCTGTCATTAAGCCATGGTCTTATGCAGAGAACACCTACACAATGTAGTACAGTGATGTAGTTAAAGGCACCAGTGTTGAATACGAATTTCACAAGAAATTAGCATTGTAGCTAGATGTAGTGCATGTATGCATATAGATATATGCTTTTAAACAGTAAATGCATAGTGACTACAAATTTCTTTCCTTTTCAAAATAATCAGCTTATGAAAAGGGGTAGGGGTAAATTGAAAATTTTGCAAAGGTTAAAAAACATAGCTATACTGTTAAAAATTGTAAGAAAATATTAACCTCTATATTTATAAGGTATATTTAAAAAAAACTACATGTAGATTTTCCTGGGATACAAATGCACAAATGATGATGCTATTGCAGTGTGCGATTTTGAGGAGAGTCCAGGAGCCTGAGGCTCACAAAAATCTTATAGGACTCTAGCTTGGTTAGCATTCGAGCCCGCATGGCTCGTAAAAATTATTTATACAAATTACATTGATTCTTCGAAATGACACAGTGTTAAAATATACCTTAAAACCCTGGAAACCACAGTCTTGAATAGCAATCTTTTCCATGATTTCATGCAAAACATTTAGTGTATATTCTGTTCTACTGGAGACGCACGGCAGGGCTCGATGGGTTGGTGGTGGGCTCTAAATATTTGCAAACAGGGAGTGCAAACACTTAATTTTTTTAAACCAAACTCACACACTGCTATTGCAGACTTAACTTAGTGTCAATGATATATAAATCTTTAACAATGTATGTACATCATGTGTATCTGTTTGATATGAATACTTTTAAATTACATACATGTATACTATATAGATACTATTTTAGTTTTCCTACCGGTTCTGCTTTGTGAATATAAGGTCATAATCTAATTCACTAATTTAATACAATTGTTTGTAAATATATTTAAATAAAAATTGCATTTATGCGTATATATACATGTATGTACACATACTCTAATTACATACATGGCAATTATTCAACATTTCAGTCAATGATGGATTAAATGATTCATCTGTTGCTCTAATTGGAATGCGACCACGAAACCCAGGTTCGCTGATTAGTAAAAATTACACTATATATTACATATATGATATCACTCTTCTATCGGTTTTCTTCTTCACTAACACGAATATATTATTTATATTTAGTTTTATATCCCTTTATTAGTTAAATTTTATAACTCCATAGACATCACTATTCAAAGTTTCTAAGGCCTTTGACAACTGGTTTGGTTTGATTTGGATTATTTAGATGGGTTTGGTTTCATTTGATTTGATTAGATGTAGTTAGTTTTCAGGGCTGTTGCTAGGATTTTTTGTTTGGGAGTGGGGGCAACTGAGTAGTCAATAGTCTAAAACTCCTTAAACGGTTAAGAAGAGAATTTTCTTTAAGTTTCTATAATGCTTTCCGGATTTTTCCAAACCTTGTCCCCCTCCCTCGCTAGCTACGGCCCTGATTTTATCTGATGGAACCTTCCTAATTTTCCTTATATAATGTAGCACTAGTACAACACATCATGCTATTAATTCAGCACTACCTTTGTTAATGTAGGACTAGCTGGTGCAGTGCACGGTGCTAATCTAAAATAACAGCTAAGAAGTTAATACAGCACACATATATATAGACATGTACACGTATGCGCTTCAAACTGCAGCAAATGTGCAGCACTAGAATAGCACCACTACCATTTTTTCTGGGATCTGTCATGTCATGTCATAGGGTTTTACGTGCACATTCAGAACAAGCTGTTGTAGCGCACGCCTGTCATGGGCACAAGAGCCGGCCTTGGCCTCCATCCATGACAGGAAAGGTGGGGGGAGGGGAGAGCAGGGACCGCCTGCACTGGCAGGTGCAAGGGAGCACCAGCAGCCTGATCAAATCGGTAGCAGGTGGGTGGGGGTGGTGGTGGTGCTATGGAATTTGAATGGAACAGTTAAATGCCAAAGAGAAAAGGGTGTGCAATTTTGATTGAGGGAATTTGGTGCAATTTTGAACAGTCGGTCGAAAGGTAAATGGCCGAGCTAAGATATGTTTTGATATTAGTGAATCGAGAGTAGCTCGTTAATTTTAGACCTTTACGATGCTGTGGTGTCTCCCTAGGTTGCCCATAGGGCCCTTATAAAGGGCCTGACCGCTTCTGGTCGAGGCATCACCAAGTACCAAGTTATTACCCACAGTGAGTGTTAGTGGTTAGTGAGAGAGAAGAGAGTGTAGTGGCCTTACACCTACCCACTGAGCTATGTATCGCCCCATCCAGCACAGTGAGTGTTAGTGGTTAGTGAGAGAGAAGAGAGTGTAGTGGCCTTACACCTATCCACTGAGCTACGTATCGCCCCATCCAGCACAGTGAGTGTTAGTGGTTAGTGAGAGAGAAGAGAGTGTAGTGGCCTTACACCTACCCACTGAGTTGTTAAAACTCGCTCTGGGTGGGAGCCAATACCAGGCTGCGAGCCCTGTATTTCCAGCCTTATGTCCAATAGCGTAACCACAACGCCACTGAGACCGGTTACATGTGAATGGTGACTTACATTGACTAACAGCTTGGGTGACGCATGCCCCACTGGTTTTGATTATACTCACAGCATTGGATGTTCCTTTTGTACCCAGTTTTACAGGAAACCATGACCATAAAGAAAATCAAGTTACATATGTGTTTATATTTTCTATAGTATGTGACACAAATATTCAGTGATGTATGATATATAACACACAGCCAGGCCTATTTACAAAAGCTATTATTGCATATATGTACATTGTATAACAATTACACCATCAATTCAAAAAACCTGACAAAAAACAACAAACATGTATTTGCTGTTAATCTGTTCTCTAATTCACTGAAATTCAATTCTTGTAATGTGCATCTATATACATGTGGGTGGGACGTAGCCCAGTGGTAAAGCACTCAATTGATGCACGGTCGGTTTGGGATCGATCCCCATTGGTGGGCCCATTGGGCTATTTCTCGTTCCAGCCAGTGCACCACGACTGGTATATCAAAGGCCGTGGTATGTGCTGTCCTGTCTATGGCATATAAAAGATCCATTCCACTAATGAAAAAATGTAGCGGGTCTCTTCTCTAAGACTATATATGTCAGAATTACTAATGTTTCACATCCAATAGCCGAGGGGCAAGACGCAGACCAGTGGTAAAGCGCTCGCTTTATGTACAGTCAGATTAGGATCGATTCATGTCTGTGGGCCCATTGGGCTATTTCTCGCTCCAGCCAGTACACCATGACTAGTACTTCAAAGACCATGGTATGTGCTATCCTGTCTATGGGATGGTACATATAAAAGATCCCTTGCTGCTAACTAAAAAGAGTAGCCTATGAAGTGGTGATAGTGGGTTTCCTCCCTCAATATATGTGTGGTCCTTAACCATATGTCCGACGCCATATAACCATAAATAAAATGTGTTGAGTGTGTCGTTAAATAAACCATTTCCTTCCTTCCAGTAGACGATTGTTAATAAATCAATGTATGTGGTGTCGTTAAATAAATATTTAAAAAAAACCACACACAAGAAAGCACCAAAAAACTATATACATGTAGCAAATAAGACAATTAAACTTCCTGTTAAGGACAGTAATTAATTACAGATTAAATGAGCCACTATCAGTTACAGATATGTGTATATATTTGGAATACCGGTATCAGTGGAAATGTTGAAGTTATTTTCACTTTAAAGATGACACATACATGTACATGTACATCTCGAGATCTCAGTTTGTCATGTAATTATCACAAGGCATATTATTAATATACTGTTGACACACACCAAATAGCCAAGTACATTATACAATTACTTCCATGTCAGTTCCGTTACTTCCAGATGGTCAAGCCTTTCAGATAGCTTCAAACTCCCAATCCACAAATGTATGCAGAAACTGGCATTCACATCCAGTTCTGTTGTACTCGTTATTTATCTTGATGTGTTGAATACATTCTTGTCAATGGTCAATGACAGGAACCGGTTTGCTTCCTGGTTTATGTTATGAGAGTGCATTCAATGTCACATACATTTTGAAAGCAGCGAGGCACTCCATGCACATATAAAACATGTTTAAGTGACCAATGTATCAGTGGTTATATTAGAGAAACCAGTTTAGCTATTGCACTCATTATATTTGCTAAATTTACATACAGTGTTGATTAAACTGTTGCTCAGAAAACTGCAAAATACAAATTAAAGTTTGTTGATTTTGTTGGACTGTACATGTATGACAACCTGATTTTACTACATATATCAGTCTGAAAAACAAAACCGTGATACATGATCAGGGCCATATCTCTTCACAATGCAGAATCTAATGGGCATTTGGCAAAATAGTGGTTGATTTCATGAAACAGTAATGGCCACGTGCACATCAAGCTATAGAGGAGACATTTTTTTCTTTTTAATTCTTGCATGAAATATCCTTTGAGCTTTGTCTTGTACGGTTTGAGATTTATCAAACCAGTCTGGAAATTGCCAACCTGCTTTCCCTAGTAATGAACTAGTAAAGATGTAGACTCATCCTGGGAACTGGCTGTCATCTTACATATACATATATAGATTAAGCATCTGACAGTGATTCATGGGGGCACACTATTACAACTTTCAAAACACCCTTTGGAATCTGGCTTGTGAAGGGATATGAACTTGAATACATTAATGTATAAAATCTATGTTTGACCTGAGTTAATTTATGGAAATTTCCCTGGCATTTCTTTTATTGTTTGTCACTACATGTACATGTACATTCCGCTGTATATTAATGGTTTGTTAGACATTCTCTGATCTTTATCAAGCTAATTAGCATGCAAGTGTCAAATGCACAGATGTGCCACCACTTTATAATCTGTTATATCTAATAACTTTATGATCTCCCTGGTAACAGATGTATCTGTATGTTTTGATATATGCATGACAGTTCAGTGATATTGATTTCTAGCTGTGAGGTTTTTATATTATATATATATATGTTGACACACACTGTAGTGTTAGTTTTTCCAGTCTCTCAAAATGTTTTCAAGCGGAAATGGTGGTAATAGTATGTGTTTGTTTTAATTTGTTAAAACTTTTAACACATTTCTATTTTGACATAATATGCATGTCTAGTAGTGCATGTACATGTATTATTTTATCAATATAGCATGGTTTTTATTGATAAAGTGTTTTTAGATGAATATGGTTGTACATGTATATATATATGTGTGTGTGTGTGTGTGTGTGTGTGTGTGTGTGTGTACGTGTACATGTACATGTAGATGTGTATATATATATATATATATATATATATATATATATATATATATATATATACATATGTATATATATATATATGTATATATATATATACATGTATATATATATACATGTATATATATGCATGTACATCAACTTGCAAATATAAATAGCGTTAATATCTACAGTATAATGGTAGGTGGTGTTAACTCATATAGAAGTGTCTTCATAAAATATTTTAACTTGATGGTGGTATATACATAGTGGTCTGTATATATAATTGCATAATTTTGTTTTAACAACAATTTGGCTGTTTTAAATGTACTTTATTATTACTAACCTTTAAACCATACCTTTTTTTAAATGTTTGTTAAAATTTACTATTAAATCTTAAATATTTAATTGTGATTATTTATTTTAATATATAATATAATATATTTGTGTACACTATATTTCAGAATTATATGCAGGATACTTAACTTAGAATAATGGATATAATATACATATGTGCATTACATTTACTAATATTATTCCTGCAACATGCTCTTTAATTCACTTCATATTATTGTTGTGGATATTTTATATGAACACTACCTTTGTTGCATATTTTTTTAACATTTATGTAATTCTGATAAAAAAAAAACCCACCTTTAAACAAGGTACATGTATAAGTAATCACCAGGTAATCACATCAGAAATTACAGGGTATGTTAGTATAAGCCATTTCAATTTGATTGACAAACTACATTTCCTGTCAACATACATTTGTAGATGTGTACATGATGACTTACCAGTAAAAAAAAAAAAAAAAATACTATGTATGTAAATATTTTTTAAAGACTAAAAAGTGAAATATTAGATTCATATACATTTGTACATTTAAATGGTACACACGTGTGTAAATATACTGTTGAATCTTGTTGGTTCGAACCACGTTGGTGCTCAAGAAAGTGTTCGAGCGAAGGCTATAGTCCACCCTGGACATGTTCAACCCATCATCAGTTAATATAAGGGTTTACCGGACAAAAAACTCGGGACTTCGTTTTTGGTTTGAGTGTTGCGGTGTGATCGACCCTTCCCAGGTTGAGCCATTGAGATTCTACTCTGTGTGTGTGTGTGTGTGTGTGTATATATATATATATATATATATATATATATATGTATACACATCTGTTTTAAAATAATCTAATTTTGTTTTCATTTTAAAATTGTAAAATATATTTTTTTGAAACTTTCAGAAGAGGGTGAAGCTGGTCCATTGCCTCAGAAATCGGAGAAGGTGGGTTGTGTATATGAATATAACATAAACTGTCTTGCCTTACACACCAAGAGTAGATTCTTTTTCAAAACAACTAAAATTCTTTTTTCATTCTCTTAATTGTGTAAATGCACAAATTAACACAAATATTTAAAAACATACAAGTCATGTTCAAGTCATATTCCATGGATTTTGTGAAAAACAAACCAATGATTATAGTCAGTCCCACAGGAACGCCTTTTGTTTTCATACTATGAAATTTACTACAAGTTGTTTATTTCTTAACTGACTGATTTGTAAATTGCACACAAAAATAGGGTTTTTTTAAATTATTATTTCCAAAACACTTCTTACGTCAAACCAAATTGAAATTATTTACAAAAATGTTTTTTATAGAATGATGGGACGGACTATAGATCAGTTAACATTTTACATTTAGTGTCGGAATATATGTATTAATGTCTTCTCATTTAGTTTAACCTTCATCACCCAATTGGTTTGAACCCTATGTTATAAAACATTAATTGCTCGGCTGATTTATTATGTCCAGGGGGCTCAGCTTGTCGTGATGATGAAATTTAAGACATATATGTTACATGTTACCTTTCATATTATGATATTATTAGAGTTTGATATTTAATAGTTTAATCTCTCTCTTGACTTCATCCAAACAGTTGGGGAAACTGTGTAACTGTAGTATGTTAAAGTAGGAAAATTAACTAGTACACACATCTGAAGTGCTCTCATTATCGGGGTGAGCCAAAATGTAAAATTAATTTCTGATTATAGGCAAAAAATTAAAATTGCAAATAAATACTTTATTCTTCTGGTGATCACAACGACCCAGAATTCTGAATTAAATTTACATTTAGTGATAATAAATTCTTGTTTAAAATATATATATATATATATATATATATATATATAAAATCCTGGATCCACACCTGTATGTATGTGTGTGTGTGTGTGTGTGTATATATATATACATACATACATACATGCATACATGCATACATGCATACATGCATACATACATACATACATATATATATATATATATATATATACACACACACACACACATACATACATACATACATGTACATACAGGCGTGGATCCAGGATTTTTTAATATATGGTGCTCAAAACCCATTGTTGTTTTTTGAAAATAAAATTTAAAGGATCTTGACAGGTGGATCAGGTGGATTTGATACACGTAACATGTATTCTGTAATATATATTGTTTGACCAAAAATGGGGGTGGGTGAGGGCAGGTGCTTGAATCTGCGGCTGGTATATAATATATAATACATGTAGTTAATACATTCTGCCCTGGGTTAGGTCCCGGGCATCCCTGAGACCGAACTCTGAGGCAGACATGCTCGAAGCCTCTATAGTATATGAGCATGATCAAAAGTTACGCAACGCAAGTTAATACATGCTTAATAATTAAATAAAAACAATGTCTGTAGTGCACTTGAACTGTATGATTGTGCTTTTGCTTATTAACTTGTCTGTGTACAGTGTGCGTGTGTGATTATTTGTGTTTAATTGTACATGTATGTTTTAAATGAAAAATAGCAGAGTTTCTGCCAGAGGCCAAAATGAGTATGGCGCCATACCCAGAAAATTTTGCAGATTTAATTAGTTTTTTTAAGTTCACCTTTTGACCAAATTAATGACTCTTTATCATTACTGTATGATTTTCTTAACCCTAACCCTAAACTTAACTCATTTTCTTTCTAAGGGAGGCCTCCATAACCCCTGTCACACATTGTAAATATTCAATTCCATGGCGCCATACCCCAAAATTTCTTCCTGGCAGAAACACTGAATACAGTTTATTATGACTGTCACTGACACCTCTTCCCTCACAACTTTAGCTACAGGACCCAACAGAGTCCCGAGAGGATCTTGTGTTGTTGCCAGAACGGGATGTCTTTGAGTGTCAGGTGAAACCATCATTGTAACACCCATCAAGTCTTCCTTTTGTACACTACAGGGCTCTTGTCTGTTTACTGTGACTGGTCTTCTCATACACAACATATTCGTTAATTACACATGTACACATGTACTCCATAAACAAATCTGTTCCTAACAAAAATCTACATGTATTTGTATGATTAAAACCAATCACATGTATGTACACATGCACTCCATAAACAAATCTGTTCCTAACAAAAATCTACATGTATTTGTATGATAAAATCAGTCATTCGTATGGAGAGAGTTTTACTAACTGAAACAAAACTGTAATTTTTCATGTATTGTTCATACACACGCAGGGTATGCACTACAAATGATACTAACAAAGAGTTTGGGGCAGGCTTGGTGGTTCACTGCTTGATAAGCACTTGCATGGTTGGTTCATTTTAGAAGGTTTACCATATGTAAATTCTGGTTTTAAAATTAGAGACCTTACAGGGCTTTAGATTGCATCAAAGTCGAGGTGATAAACTTTGTGTGAAAAATACATATACCCAAAATAATCATGCCCGAATTAATTAAGTACATTGAACATGCTGACCTCAAAATAGTGAACATGCTGACCTCAAAATAGTTCACCTTAAAACCACTGAAATGTTAAGTTTATTATCATACAAATAACTTGAAATGCATTTCTGAATATTGACAACTCTCCAGGAGCTATTAATAACAGTATTGGACTGAAATAACCTTGCACTCAGAAAAGACAAAAATAGCTGTTGTGCTCAAATTAGTGAGATCTAAAGCCCTGCTTTAGAATTGTGACTCAGTGCAATCACATAAGAGCATGATATGTACATTGTTAGTTTTTCGAGGTTTACCATTAATTCTGTTTTTATATTTAGTCATATTTTTAAATCGTGGATGAACACTATTAAGTATGTAACTGATTTACCTGAGAACAATTTCAGAGAATAGTACACTTTACACTTGGTATGTGGATGGGTGGGACTGAGAGGATGGAGGCATCCAAATTACTATTGTACGAATGGTTGGTTTCGGAATTTGTTTTCTGGCTGGTGTTGGCTGATGCCTCCATCCCCATTCCTGCTAGTATAGGATTCTTTTACAGACAGTCTATAATTTTCATGTAGGTCAATATATATATATATACATGTGTATATATATATATATATATATATATGTAAACAGAAACTTTATTTTTTATTAGCAAAAAAGAAGTTTGTTTTGTTTAATGACACCAATAGAGCACATTGATTAATTAATCATCGGCTATGGGATGTCAAACATTCGGTAATTCTGACACGTAGTTATCAGAGGAAACCAGCTACTGGTACATGTTTCCTAATGCAGCAAGGGATCTTTTATATACACCTTCCCACAGACAGGAAAGCACATACCTCGGCCTTTGACCAGTTGTGGTGCACTGGTTGGAACGAGAAAAAAATCCAATCAGTTGAACGGATCCACCGAGGTGGTTCAATCCTGTGATGCAAGCACCTCAAGCGAGCACTCAATCAACTGAGCTAAATCCTGCCCCTTTTTATTAGAAATACATGTATATATTGAATTATAATGAGTTGAACATAATGTAAACATACTGTAAAGAGCTTTTATTTTGTGTAGATGATGACTGGGTAATAATGGTGCATGCCGATTACATGCACATGTACATGTCCTATCTGTGTACAAATCTCAATATTTTAGCCTGTATATAAATATATCTGCATGTACATATTTGTGTGTATATGCCATTTTTTGTCTTGCCTTTACATGGTAATAGGTGTTACTATTCCGAAGAGGTGGTGGTGGCAGGTGTGGCAACGGTGTCAATGTTTGCTTAAAAGTTTCATGTTTAAACCAGTTTTTCACAGTTGTTGTTTTAAATGTGTATTTATCAGTTGACATTATGACATTCCTAATGATCTTTATAAGAAGAAAGGAATGGATAATTTAACGACATCTGGTTTTTCACCCATATAATAAATAATAATAATAATAATAATAATAATAAAATAATTTTGTTTAATAAATGATCCAATTTAAGATGTATTTATAGTGCTAGTTATCCCCCCACCCCATTTTTACCAGGAAAACCCCCACAAAGATATCACATTTATTACTTCTTGTCAGTATACACAGAAATTAACTTTATTACAAAATATCATATTGCAGAGTGTAAGATAAGATATATTTGTGCATGTAACCATAGCCGCTAAATGATAAAACGAGGTAACAGTGTAGTTCATAATTAACATACCAGGAAGGCAATCCAAGCATTTTCTGTGTTCATCTCGGCATGAATTATCATGGAATAATCAAGCTGTCAGGAGTTACCTCCCTCTAACTGGTATTCGGGTATTGAATTTGGGGATTACTTTTTTTTTTTTAGGAGTCTTTTGGAATCATAAGTCATAAGCGTCGGAAGATGGCAGCAACTGGAGGGGGGGGGGGGACACTTATTAAATGCGAGTTCATATTGTGCATATTGTGGCCTCCCATTTTCAGAGTTGGGGGTGGGGCCAGTGCCCTGTTTCCGACGCCTATGTATTTATGTAATATATTTTAGGATTCTGGGATTAAAAAATGCACAGAATCGTGCTAAATTATTCATGGAGTATGGTATCCACTAGTATTTTGATTTTATATGCAAGTTAGTTATAGTGTTAGAATAAATTCTGTGGAAAATGTCAGAATAATGTTGCTCTTATTTTGTTTTCAAAAACATTTAGTAGGTAAATTACAAAGAAAAAGAGACATGTAGCATGCATGCACATTTGTTATTATTTAGTAATAGGAAGAAGAAAATGTAAAAAAAGACAATGTAATTTAAATATCAGTACTCAAGCATTTTAGTAATAAGTAATAGTGTAAGTAATAGTGTAAGTAATGATATAAGTAATGATAGTGTGTTTTTAAAAATATATTTCATGCAATTTATTTTTAAACTGCTTACATTTTCATTCTTGTAAAAAAACATTGGGTGTTTATCATTGATAATGTATTTGATAACAGCAGATGGTGAACAAAAATGATCCTTGTTAATTTCCTGATGTCATTTATTTACCAATGGATTAACTTATTTAGAGACAGTTATTTCAATAGACATGTATATTATATGAAAAATGTAAGAGGTTGTTATGTCGACAGATGTGATAAGACCAGGAAGCCAGGGCAAAGTATGCAAGATTACTGCCATTTGTCACGATGATTTATCTGAATACCAGATTGTAGCTGGCAGAGAACAAACATGGACAACTGTTTATCTTAGCAACCAGTTAAAAGTGCATGTAATCTTCTCAAAATAAGTTTCCAAAATACAAAAACAAACTTAGGTGGTTGTTCATGGTAATTATCAAGCTTTTCACCAGCTTGAAAAAAGCCAATATGGATGACACACGAGAAGGCACTAATGTAAGCATATACTTTTAAACTAATGTTGATTAAAAAAAAAAAAAAAATGTTTTTCATGCACTCTTTTAGGAGGTCCCACAAAAGAGTATAGCTTGTGAAAAAGTTAATAACTGAATGGCCCTACCAATTTTTAAGAAATCAGTTTACAAAATAGTCGGTGTCCTAGCTATTACAACTTTTTACAAGTCTAGGCTAGATCACTGAAAAAGTTTACAAAATAATCGGTGTCCTAGCTATTACAACGTTTTACAAGTCTAGGCTAGATCACTGAAGAAGTTTACAAAATAATCGGTGTCCTAGCTATTACAACGTTTTACAAGTCTAGGCTAGATCACTGAAGAAGTTTACAAAATAATCGGTGTCCTAGCTATTACAACTTTTTACAAGTCTAGGCTAGATCACTGAAAAAGTAATTTATCTTCTTTGTACACAACTTTAAGAGGTGAAATGTCTGAGGTTGGTGACAGGTATTTTGTTTCAAATTCCAGAACAAATCTAACATACAGAAAATTAATGACTATTGCCAACATGTGTATGTATAAATAGTATTAAATGATCCCGTCCCAGAGTTTGTCACTGGTGATGCCAGAGGCCAAACCCAGGATGGGCATGCCTGACCATTAAGTGGACAAGGGAATGTTAAAAGAGTACCATGCAGTACCCACATTAAATGATGTGTACCCAGCACATTATGTCAGTTGTGTAAAGATTTGTTCTGCCGACCATTATTAAGGTTCCAAGCTGCATTAATGGCAGAGCCCTATTGTAAGCATTAATTATTTTTTTAAATTATTAATATTACAGCAAATACATTTATTAAACTTGTAATAAAGCATTGCTTGCTTGTACACACCAAACAAACATGTGCCAATCTGTAATTGTAGGCTTGAGTGGAACTATAATTTAGAAACCAACCATGTCCAGGGTTTTTGCCAGAAAGAAATGTTGGGGTATGGTGCTATGGAATTTAATATTTACAATGTTTGTGCTAAATGCAATCACAGTCAACAGGGGGTATGGGGACCTCCCCTCAAAGAAAATGGGTTAGGTTTAGGGTTAGGGTCAAGAAAATTGTACATTAATAATAAAGAGTCGTTAATTTTGTCAAAATCTGCAAAAGATTTGGATATGGCGCCATTTCCGTTTTACCCTCTGGCAAAAACTCTGATGTCTGAATGATAATTTAACTCGACACAATGGATTTCACTCAGTACTAATTATTGGGATCTCAAACCTCTTTGTTTCAACGTGGTCTGTTTACATTAGCATGGACAGGAAGACTAGGACATACAGGCACTATCACTAATTGGTTTAGTGTCATACTAAATCATTTGCGAGTGTTTGCAAATGTCCACCGTTATTCACTCACTCTTGAACAAACTGCAGTTCAAAATTCTAAAGATGTAACCACACCCACATTAAAGATCTATGTCATGTTTTATTTTTGTTTTTGTTTGTGTTCATTGTGGCCTTTTTCGTTTGTTTTAGGTGATCAGATTAATTATCTCCGTTACCATAATTATATATCATGTTACAATTAGCTCTTATAAAGAGGTTACTTTTTTAATCTGTTATTGCTGCTTGCAGCTATATTTATTGATATTAAATTTTACAGAAGCCTGTAGAAGTGACACATTTCTTCAAGGATGGCAAACGAAGAATTGATTTTATTCTGGCTTATGATAAAGAACAGAGTGATCCGAAAAAGGTCCAAAGAAGAGAAGTGTTTGAGGATAATTTACGGGCTGAAGGCTTGGACCTGGAGAAAGAAGAGAAAGAGGTAGCAGTGGTTGTGTGGGCTTTTTTAAGGGTCCTTTTCTATTTTGTGGTATCTGGGAATTTTTATTGTGATACGTTTTATCTAGTAACAGTGGGATCTATGTACAGGTATCAAACAAGTGCTAGTTTGACTCGACAACTTTCAATGAATGTGAATGCTCTTGACTGCAAAACTCTGCATTTTTGACAAAACATATAGTCATGATCTTGCAGTCTTGATAAACATCCTGAATAATGATAGCATATATGGTTAGACCTGTTATGTGCATTTTCACTCAACATATTATACTACAACACTATAATACAGAGCATCCTTTAATTTAGTACCTTGGTTGTGTACAAAAACTGTTATGGTAATTTTAGTGGCATGTTCTCCACACATGTACATTTTGTATGTTTTAAGCACAATAATACATTGGACACCAATAATAGTTAAAATCAAATTACAATATTTTACAGATCAAATGAAAGAACACTTTAATTTTTTTTGGCTGTTTTATATTGGTTATGCTGAAACTGGGTTTTTTTATATACTTTTTCTTTGGAGTATAAGAATCTTTTAGAAAAAAAAGTCCACAAAAAAAATTCGAACAAAAAAAAACAATCATTAAAATTATTAAACTTTTTTATTGAAAATATTCATTAAAATAAAATTATTAACACATTAATATTTCTCAATGGTTCTTTTTTCAATCAGTTACCCAATTTACCCAGCTACATAATCTAGTTTTGTTTTAATTTTAATATATATATATATATATAAACATTATGTAATATATTTGGAACTACTAAACTGATGTTTTTCTTTTACTGGGGTCATGGTAACTACAACTTGATTTATTAATTTGGTGAGTATTTTGAAAATATGTATTGCATGTAAATGGTTTAATGTTAAATCCCTACTAAATTACAGCACACATGCAGCAAATGTCGGCTCATACTTGAAATATTGTTTACAGCACATGCAGCAATTTGAAACAGAATGCAGTGCCATCATTATTTGTTTCAGTACAGCTTACATGTATTTGCAACATTGTAGATAAAATGTTAAATTAATCTGCAGGTCAGTTAGAGCTAAATTTACTGTTAATACAAGGCCAGCTAGTGTACAGTACAAGAACAGCATGGTTTTATTACTGATGACTGCATGTATATTCAGTTTAACAAATGGAACAGCTGCATGTGTCCTGAATTTGGTATAAGCTTGGTCCCCATAGCTTTTTTTACCCTTTGCATGTACCTTTTACAGTGATACACGTTTTGATGTGATATTCCTAGCATGTTTATGAACTGTTTCAATTTATCTACATAATTTACAGATATATCCTAAATGTGCATGGACGTTTTACAGTACAGTGCATTTTGTGTTTACACTGCATGGTTTACCTGTAATATTCCTTGAAGTGCATGCATGTTTGACATTACACGTTTGTCTTTTACAAAATTAATATTGTTTGAATGCATGTTAACAAATCTTCTAGAATGTATACTACAAATTAAGTCAGATTCCATAAACAATTATAGTAACATATGGTTAAAGTTGCTATGTGCAAACTACCTGTACAGTACACATGTATTCTCTATACATGCATTCTCTATACATGTACCCCCCTCGGTGGCGTAGTGGTTAGGCCATCGGTCTATAGGCTGGTAGGTACTGGGTTCGGATCCCAGTTGAGGCATGGGATTTTTAATCCAGATACCGACTCTAAACCCTGAGTGAGTGCTCCGCAAGGCTCAATGGGTAGGTATAAACCACTTGCACCGACCAGTGATCCATAATTGGTTCAACAAAGGCCATGGTTTGTGCTATCCTGCCTGTGGGAAGCGCAAATAAAAAATCCCTTGCTGCTAATAAGAGTAGCCCATGTAGTGGCGACAGCAGATTTTCTCTCTAACTCTGTGTGGTCCTTGACGATATGTCTGATGCCATATAACCGTAAATAAAATGTGTTGAGTACATCATTAAATAAAACATTTCTTTCTTTCTTTCTCTATACATGTAGATATAAATACTACAGTACCTTGTACATAAAACTAGTCAAAGAAAAAAGGAGCTTAATTAAGTTACTCATTTGGATATACATGTATGGATGTAAATGAAAGAAATCATAATTGACTACTCTAGTGCTACATTAAAACTGTCATGCTTATTTCAGTGGCACCCCACACCTTTCAAGCAATAGTACCATCTAGATACATTTATACTAGTCAAACCAAGTCAGATTTGCTGGCCAGATGAAACAACTCTATATAGAATATCATCCTTATACACATATCTTACCAACATATGGCAAGCATGGCACAAAAAGTCTGGACATGTATCTACATGTCTATGTCACCAATGGCCAGCATGACAGTGTTCACTGCTCAATCTATTTAAAATTTTGAGTACTTCAAACATTGACCTCGTGAGATGTATTTGGTTAGTGCTACCAGTACACTTCAAATAGATTTGCAGAAGTGATGGCTTCAATGTGCACAGCCCTCAACATAGATTTACATGAAAATGTGTAGAGAACTCTGGTTACAAAGAAAATATTGCTTGACTGGGTTAATCCTTACACCTTGTAATGTGCTTCATTGTCCATGTTTGCAGAAATTCCCTTTGCTGCAGTATGTTATTATTAAACAACTACTTTTACCCTTTGCTGCAGTATGTTACTATTAAACAACTACCTTTACCCTTTGCTGCAGTATGTTACTATTAAACAATTACCTTTACCCTTTGCTGCAGTTTGTTACTATTAAACAATTACCTTTACCCTTTGCTGCAGTATGTTACTATTAAACAATTACCTTTACCCTTTGCTGCAGTATGTTACTATTAAACAATTACCTTTACCCTTTGCTGCAGTATGTTACTATTAAACAATTACCTTTACCCTTTGCTGCAGTATGTTACTATTAAACAATTACCTTTACCCTTTGCTGCAGTATGTTACTATTAAACAATTACCTTTACCCTTTGCTGCAGTATGTTACTATTAAACAATTACCTTTACCCTTTGCTGCAGTTTGTTACTATTAAACAATTACCTTTACCCTTTGCTGCAGTTTGTTACTATTAAACAATTACCTTTACCCTTTGCTGCAGTTTGTTATTATTAAAGGGACATACCCTAGTTTTTAAACACTAAGGCATATTTTTTACTATTAGAACCGTTTTTGATAACTAAATCATACTTTACTTATATTTTATTGTTTAGATTATCCATTTCCGTTCATTCGAAGTGTTTTTGGTCATCCTGGTGTTTTTAATATCACAAAATGCATTTTTCATATTTTTTAAAACGCACGTGCGTCTGAGAAGTAACAGTTATGGAGTCGAGTTTTAGTCTCTTTTTAGAGGGTATTTCATGATTTTAAAGTCACAGACTTATGTTTCACTCAGTTGTATCTTTATCCAAATGTGTTACAGGTTTGTAGATTAATTAAACTTAGTGTTAATTTTCACGGGTTGAAACTTTAAACAAATTACCTTCACCATTTGCTACAGTATGTTATTATTAAACACATTACTGTTACCCCTTAACTCGGTATGTTATTATTAAACACATTACTGTTACCCCTTAACTCAGTATGTTATTATTAAACAAATTACTGTTACCCCTTAACTCGGTATGTTATTATTGAACAAATTACTGTTACCCCATAACTCAGTATGTTATTATTAAACAAATTACTTTACTCCTTAACTCAGTATGTTATTATTAAACAAATTACTGTTACCCCATAACTCGGTATGTTATTATTAAACACATTACTGTTACCCCTTAACTCAGTATGTTATTATTAACCAAATTACTGTTACCCTTAGTACATGTATGTAGTATGTTTTTAAACAAAATTAGTTTTTATAATAATATACCTGTATGTACTGCAGCTAAAGGGTGACAGTAATTTAATTACCTTTAGCTGCAGTATGTTATTATTAAGTTACATGTACTTTACTCAGTTTAATAAGAACAAAGCTTTCTTAATTAAAATTGCATATTCAGTATGGTATGTTTCTGACTGTTCTAAATGTTTATTATAGCTCAAACTGGATTTTATGTCAAGCCTTTTTTGAATACATGCCAGATTATTAGAAGGAAAAATCCAAACTACCACAAACATTAATTAAGATAACCAAAACTACTTTGAACTTACAGACAGTGATATTTCTATGGGGGAAACATTTAATTAATATGAGGCAGATACAGTGATATTCCATTTCTGGATTATAATTGAAAAGTGTTCATTTGTGCTCTATACCAATGTGATGATCGATTATAAAAAGTTCATAATGATTGTCGCTAAAATAGTCAAAATGTTAACTGTAAATTCGTTTACAGTTTGGATGATGGACTTGATGTCAATTTTAGATGATAGACTTGATGTACATTTTAGATGATAGACTTGATGTAAATGTGCTGGGGTGTTGGTTTATGTTTTTATTACATACCTATTCAATCTTACTATATTGATAAAGGCCTTTTGAAACTGTGTAATAAATTTATTCTGTATCGCACATACCGTATGTGCAATCTGGACCGGAACTTTTAAATGGGGAATTTCCATTTTCTTTTTACAGCATTTAGTGCCTTTTATTTACTTACGTCATATATGATTTACAAATGATGTCATATTGTATTTGAAACATTACACAAGGCTGCCGCAGAGTATGATTCTTAACGTTAAATGAATCCATGAAAGGAGTTTTGATCATAAATTTAATAAAGTGTTGTTATGATGTTAAATTAAAAACCATTTTTGTAAAACATAAAAGAAGGTATGTAATAAATACAGAACTTCACAGACGTTGTTTTCGCTTCCTATTTATTGCACTTGTTTATTTTGCGAAAGAACATACTACTCGACCGCTACGTGATCTCGTGGTATATATTCTTGCGCAAAATAAACTCGTGCAATAAATAGGAAGCGAAAATAATGTATGTGAAGTTCTGTATATGTATGTACATAAAGTAAACAGATAATGAATAGGTATTAAAGGTAAAATTAATGATTTTATAGAGTCTATATCCTGATGAATATTTCAATGGATGCATGGTGCTAATAATTCATATAATTCTAACCAATTGTGTAATTGAAAGTTGATAGTTTGGTTTAAACAAATTATACATGTAACTGATGATCAATGATGAAATTCCAGTTGATTTTCAACACTAAAGGCTGATGTGCAATGGGTTGTAAGACTTATGGCTCTGGATGGACTCACCCCCCCCCCCCCCCACCCCCCCCCCCCCCCCCCCCCCCCATTCTAACCAGTTTTCCACAACTGGTACATCAAAGGCCATAGTATGTGCTGTCCTGTCGATGGGAATGAGCATGTTAAAAACCAAATACTAATGGCTGTTATTTAAAAATATGCCGTTCCTACATGTGGATTTCTTTCATATAAATTGTGTACTTGCCTGGCTGTATTTCTGTCTGTCTATTAATTGGTAGTAATATATTTCTTCTTTTTTTTTTTCTTCTTTTTTTTTTATGTTTGTTTTGTTTTTATTTTTTTGTGTGTGTTTTTTGGTCATATATAATTATCTACACATTTGTATAGATCTGTGACTGGCCATTCTTGGTCTTCTCAAAATTCATAAACCAGTATGTGTACTGCATGATACGCCACATATTTCATGACATCTTACTGTATGTAGTGTTTCCAATATAATATTTATATTTGACGGAAATGTTAATATACACAAGTAAAGAAGATTATGTTTCTAAAGAAGTACAGTATGTAGTACATATCTATAAATAAATAGTAAAATGTTGTTTTTCACCTCAATATTTGGTTCATATAAACACAGGTACATGTATGTTGAACATAATTTGTTCTGGTTTTATTAAAAAGAACCCATATTTGTAATACAGAATATACTTATATTACTTAATAAGTATATTAAAAAGAAAGTTGATTGTGTTTCCCATTTGCTGTGATGTACATGTGTATAATTTACTAGCTTGTGATACACAGCCACAGAAGGCATGTAAAACATTACCTTTTTTAAAGTCAGGTGTTTGAATAAAGGTTTGACTGTATTGTATAGCACGGTGTGCTCAGTATGTTGTTTGCTGTGTTTTTCAGTTTTCAAAGGACAGTACAGTGGTGTTTATCAAGATCCACATCACGTGGGATGTGCTCATTCGGTACGCGGAGATCATGAACATGAAGATGCCGCTCCATGTAAGATGATTACACAGGAAACTACTACAGTGAAACCCCTCTAAACAGGGCACCCTCGGGACCAAGTAAAAAGTCCAGTTTCAAGGGGTATCCAGTTTAGAGAGTGTTCTGTACTTTCATTGTAAAAAGGACTGTTAAAAATATCCAGTTTTGAGGGAATTCCAATTTATAGTGGGTCTGGTTTATTTCACCTGAACAGTCATTCTGTTAATTTCAGATGTGCAACTTTAAATTGACACAAACTGCCAGTCGGTAAACAATTACACATTCTGAAATTAAAAGTTGCAAACTTCAGAAGACCAGCCATTTTTGTCGTCTCAAATTTCAATGCTAGTTTGAAGGAACGAATTAGGTTACACAGATATAATTTATGTAACCAAACAATCGGTTACCTCCAGGTAAAAAAATAATATGTGTGAGAGACTAATGGTACCTAACATTTTTAAATATTGTCCCGTGTAGTCCATGAAATAATACAAGCAATACTTTGATTTTCTCACCAGTATTTCAGTTACAGATTTTTCATTCAATATAGTCTATTTTCAGGAACATTATTAAAAAAATGTATGGGATGTTATTAAAATGTAATTTTAAACATGTCACGAAGGGGCTTGTAGTAGATATTTGTCTAGGCAACTCGGTGGCTTTCACCATGATCCAGCCAGTGCTCCACAACTGGTGTAACAACAGGGTTCGAACTTAAGAATTTGTCTCCCACGGCAATTTTTAAAAGACTTGACGTAGGTGAAACAGCCCACTGACGGCATTTCTGAGCCTGCCTATGGCAAGATTTTGTTAAAGTAACATTTGCAGCAAATACACATGACTGAAAGATTATTTTGTTGTATGTAGACATTCCATTCCAATATTTATTTACATGCTCATATACCACGAAGGTTTCAAGCATGTCTGTCCTGGGCATAATCTCTGGCCTTTGCCAGTGACTAAGTCCAGGATAGAAAAGGGTGGGGGATAAGTTTGAGGTGGGCAGATTTTGGAATACGAATTTAGTTGTGTCCAGCGACTGCGCGGACCGACTAGTAGACACCGAAAATGGGCCGTGTTCTGACTGGCTGAATTTCGATTCCTTCGGGTCTAACTAGAAAAAGCTAAAGTCTACGGAGAATAACTGCACCTAACATCATGTCCGGACTAAGAATTTAAACCCAAAAATAAGTTTGACTGCTCGGCCAAAAAGGTTTTAAGGTGATTTGAGCAATTGAACGGGCGCCAAAGTAAATTGCGTTGGACTATTTATAAAAAAATAAACATGGAGATTTTGAAGCTCGATCGAAAACGTTTAAAGTCCAACTAAGCCCAAAAAGGAGGATTCCTGTCCTAGTTAAGGTTGGTTTCTCGGGGATCCTGGAGTTGCTCGGAGAGACGGCAGCTGGTCTTTTCGCTGGCGTAGAGCCTGTACAACCGTGGAGTAACCGGGGCCGCAGACTGCACTGAGCATCTTGTGAAGAGACCTGTTGTCTATCTTCCAAAACAAGACGCACTGTCTGTAGATCTGCTCCCTCCGATGGGTCACGATCACTCCCGGCGTACTTCCAAAGGTCTTGTGGTGGATTTCGTAGCTGCTGCCGTCCTCCATTGGCTTCCAGTCAATGTTGGCGTATCCTCCCCGCAGTTTGGTTGGTTGAGTGGTGTCCCCTTGCATGTATGGGTGGAGCTGATGTCGAAGTCCACCCAGGGCCAGGCTCCATTCGTCCTCGTCCTCGTCCTCTTCCTTGTCCTCTTGTAGGGGGACGGCTTCCGGCGGTGGCTTGGTCTTGGCTGGTTGGGTGGCCGGTGATGTCGCCTTCCTTTTCATCGCTGGAACAACAAGTCCATGTGGCGACTCGACGGGAGCGGTCGTTATTGACCGCTGCACCGGAGTCATCGTCTTTGGGGTGGAGGTCGAAGTCGGTGGTGGCACACTCGTTCTTTGGAACATCTTGATGTCCTGGGTGGTGTACGGCCGTTCCGGGGTTTCAGGGTCCGCTTGCGGTTGCTTCCTCTCCGGAGGACTCGGTGGGGGCGGGGTCACAGAAGGGAGCGCCACTGGCGGTTGAGCCGCCAGCTTTGTCCCCCCCTGGGCCGTCCCTAGCACTGGTTTCTTCCTTCTTCTTCCTCTTCCGGTCCCCCCTTTCCTCTTCTGTGGAGGCGGGTCCCCGTACACCAAAGTCACGGTCGCCCGTGACCCGGTGTACGTGACTCGAAACTCCAACATGGAGCCGAAGCTGGCAATCAGTCCCCCCAGGTGGGGGGGTAGCTCGAGAGCGCACGTAGACACGTCCACCTTCATTGAAAGACAGCTGGAGAGAAAAAAGGTATGTAGACCTATCAAAGGAGCAACTGTTAAATATTGGCAGATAATGTACACCAGGTGTATACATTTTTCTATTGTTGAGGAACTTTACCTATGACACAAAAGTGCCGTCAGTGATGCTCTCTACCTATGGCAATTAATATCTCAACGACGTCGGTGCCGTCATTAAGTTCGAGTCCTGCGGCATTAAGTTCGAGTCCTGCGGCACAAAATTTTTATCCGGCGGCACAAAAGTGCGATCAGTGACACCCTCAACCGACAGCAGTTTATATGTCACCGATGGCAATTGCCGTCATTGCCGCCATTAAGTTCGAGCCCTGAACAAAGGCTGTGGTATGTTTGAGCTGATAATAACATTGGGTGACGTCACGTAAACAGCAAAATAACGCAAGAAATGCATTAAAACAAGGAAACCTGCTGTCATAATGAAATTATACTATCATTTTCCGTTTACACTTTTAGTATAAACCATTTTGGAGTACAATCTTTTCAATGGTTATGATTATTTTATTGTAAGATAAAAAATTAAAAATGTAGGTTTTTCATGTTTTCCCAAAATGCTTGTTTTTCATCTGCTGATTGGGAGAAAAATAATCCTCCATTATGTATCCATGTGGGACAGGGCTATTCCACCCTCGGGTACATAATATGATGTCAGGGACTCTGCAAGCCCTCGGGTGGAATAGCCCTGTTCCACATGGACACATATACATTGTATGAAGGATTCTTTTAGTATTGAGAACATTTTTGAAATTGAAATTATATTAAGATAACGTTAGGATGGCCTGTTATGCAAATAACTACATATACTTGAGCAAGTTTTCACTGTACATGTGTTAACTGTATTATTATTATTTTTAAATATTTTTTTTTATCAGGAAAATGATTTGGTGGATTCTGTGACAACTTGTTGGTCCAAATGTCCAACACCGTTTGACTACGACAGTGACATTTTACCTGATATGCCCGACTACTTCACAGCGGCTTTCTCATGCGACAGAGTTGACCAGTGGGTATTTCCTAGTTTAAAAATATCTGTAAAAATACACCACTATAGCCTAGCTTGTATTTAGGTTTTGCGTTTTCATATTCATAATAATTGTAGTAATTAACGTGTTTCACATATTCCTTTTCACCATGGTCCATAATAAACAGTGCTGTAAATATTTTTTATCTCGCCTTCATGTAAAATTCTTTAATCTCATTGGTTGTTTGCCGTTGGACAAATCCCTTATACCCCTATGGGCGGAGCCACATTCTCTAAATACCCCGTCTGTAATTTGTAACAGTTTTCAGCCACCCCAGTTAATGCTAAAGCAATAATGTTTTTACTACATACATTTCTGATAAAAAAAAGTTTTTAGTTTTTTTTATTAATATCTGTTTCAGACAATTTCTTATTATAAACATTTGAAGTTAAAAACTCGTTTATCGATGGAACTATTTTTCGTCACTGGCAAGTGGTTTCATTCGCAGCCGCGTGGTACGGCTCCATTAATAAATTGATAACAGTTATAGTCTGGCATTATTTTGATTATTTGGCTATATGGTTTAACATGTCGGCAAGTCGCCTTCAGCTTGGGGTAAAAGAACACACAGAGGGTACATAAAAAGCCATATACCCCTCGTGATGCTTCTACAACTTATAATGTCACATAATGTATCATAAACATTCATTAGCAGCTGTCGCATCCCTCCACAGAATTAAAGTTAGTTTGGTTTGGTGAACATTTTCTATGTCTATTAAACCAAAACTCTTTCTACATTTGTATGCTTTTTAAATGATAATAACTACATTTAGATATCGCTGCCAAATAGACAACAATCACCATTTCTTATTTTAATGAGTTTGTTTAGTACATGTATGTGTTCACTCACATGTGTTAGCTATATAGTAGAAAGAATCAAATCCACAATGTGAATTTGTATTTTTATTAATTGAGGTATACTATATAGTCACACTATACACTGTCCTGTAAGGGCTGTAGGATTTGTAGGATGGTGTGAGTGGAGTCGGTGGGTTATTCACCCCTCAAACATTTTTAAAATGATAATAAAAAGGTGACTTAAAAACAACCTGAAGTGAGAGTAGATAAACCCCCCCACAAAAAACCCCCAACTTTATAGCGTATTTCCTCCAATCATATTAATAGCCTTTAACTGACAGTATCAATAACAACTGTATTTGTATGCTCCCATCATGTTTAAAATACTCCTTAAAAGCTTGTTAATATAAATGGTATATTAAAACTGTTTACACTTGAAAAGAATTGCTTATCTAGATGTCTTCTCTAATGCTATATAGTAGGCCATTTCATAGAAGTGTCTCCTTTTTTAACTTTTTAGAAATTTCCCTTTATTGCAAATAATTTTAAACAAAAGCAGCGATTCAAGCTTGCACAATTGAGTAATTATCTTTGTTTCTACAAATTAGTTCAGGCATTTGCTCTTAAAGGTTTGGGGGGGTGGGGGATGGCGCGGGATTTAGCTCGGTCGGTTGAGTGCTCACTTGAGGTGCTTGCGTCGCAGGATCGTACCAGCTCGGTGGATCCAGTCAACTGATTTTTTTTCCCACTCATTCCAACCAGTGCACCACAACTGGTCAAAGGCCATGATATGTGCTTTCCTGTCTGTGGGAAAGTGCATTTAAAAGATGCCTTGCTACATTAGGAAAAATGTAGCAGGTTTCCTCTGAGGACAAGTCAGAATTACTAAATATTTGACATCCAGTAGCCGATGATTAATTAATCAATGTGCTCTAGTGGTTTCATTAAACAAAACAAACTTTAACTTAAAGGTTGTGTTTTAGATGGGGGCTCTTACAGTACATGTATCTCAATTATCATATGTTCATTCTTATGATGCTTAATAGTGAATGATAAATACTGATATATATATATAACATGTTGTAATGTTCTTTGCTTTCCATTCTTTTACCTGATTTAAGTTGTATATCTGAACTTATTCATGTCATTCTTTGAATCAATGTGTTTAAATTTTATTATTTATCATCTACATTTATTGCTCTTATATTTTTTTCCATATTAATCTGTGCGCTGTACTCTTCAACAGAGGATTGTAAGATTTTTTGAATGGAAGAAAATTTGTTTTATTTGCAATCAGTTTATTTAAATTGATAATTTATTATAAATAGAGCACCAGTTTGAATGTTTAATTAATTTATTAACGGACATTTGCTGTGTAATCTGAATATCACAGAATATCTTTTTCTGTCTTTTTTTTTTTTTACTGTTGCAAATAAAACAAATTTTTAAACAATATCCTTTATTAATTGTGAATGAAATTGTGCACTGTTTGAAGTTTAGGTATAAGTGTGCATTTGCATGTCTATATGGTGCATGTTTTAAAATTATCTTCCATGCCAGGAATATGTTTTCAGTTCACATCATTGCCAATTATGCTAGCTAGTCATATATATTGTAAAATAGATATTTTTCTACGTAATTGAAATAAAGAATTAATGATTACATTTAACCATGAAAGTTAGACTGACGTAAGTAATTACTAGCTTTGTATAAAAATACACAACTAGTATACTGGGATCCGGATCATTTTAGATTTTTAACATGTTTACATCCTATATTGATTCAAACTGACTGCTTTTTGAGAAATGACCAGAGGATGCCTACACCACATTGATCAGTCAAAATGAGTAACACAAACTAACTGACACTGTCACTATAGTGGTAATGTTTGATGATAGGAGTACATGTAATTACAGTGACTTTGTTACCAAATAATAATACAGGCATCACTACGACACCTACATGAGTTTAATAACCGATGATACATTGTATAACCACATGTGGCATGTGAACCAGCTGGCAGCATTTTTTTAGTCTTCAGCATGGGGACATTTAGTATGTACTATCCTGTGTGTCTGTATGTATGTGTGTGTGTGTGTGTGTGTGTGTGTGTGTGTGTGTGTGTGTCTGTGTGTGTGTGTTTGTGTGTGTCTGTATGTGTTTGTGTGTGTGTGTGTGTGTGTGTGTCTGTCTGTGTGTGTGTATTTGTGTCTGTGTGTATGTATGTATGTATGTATGTATATGTGTGTGTGTCTGTGTGTGTGTGTATGGCAGTGTATGTGTGTGTGTATGTATTTGTGTATGTGTCTATGTGTATGTGTGTGTATGTGTGTGCGTGTGTACGTGCGTGCGTTCATGTATGTGTTCCTTGTTGCTAATCTAGAGTAGAGCGTGTTGAAAGCATTTGTTTTCTTCTCCAATAATGTAGACCAACACTCCAGTCCCATCTTTTTATAGCAAACATGGAGAGGCATTTTCATGATGCGATTAGTCGCACTGACTTATCGCATGCGATGGAATCGTACTGTGAGAACACCTAAATCAGAACGACTTTAGTCTTATTTGAACCAATTTTTATAAGGTCAACAATTCACATGCAACAAGTCAGTGTGACTAATCGCATAATGAGAATGCAACTTAATGTGTATTGAAAATAAAAAAAAATCAAGTTAAAATAAAAACAAACCCATTTATTCTTGTGTCAATGAACAAATTAAGATGAAAACCAATAAATGTATATGTTATGTTAAACCTATAAAATATGTGAAAACTTTATATAAATTTGAATAGTAAAAAAACCCTGTTACAATAATAAATTTATATAATATACTAAAAGGCAAAAGTTATTGTGACACAAAGATAATTGATGATAAGTTTTTACTGCCATGTATGAAACATTAATAACATGGAAAGAGAAATGTCCAAAGGTATGGAAAGGAGCAATAGTCCATGAAAAGGGCGCAACTACCATATGCAAATGAGCCACATCACTAGAGGGGGTCCAGAGTGAAGTTCACACAGTCAGTAGAGTGTGTCCACCTTGAGCATTGATACAGGCCTGGCACCGTCATCTCATTGAGGCCACTAAACACTGGAGAAAGGGATGGTACGGGCTGTGAGGGTTGCTGGCTGGAACCTGTTTCGCAGATGCGTGGTTCAGATCCATGTGTGTTGGCAAGGGGTTGTCACGGCTGGTTGGCCGCAATGGAGAAGGTTGTTTTGTTGATATCGTTGCCATAAGTGCCATATGGTGTTTCTGTGGATGTTGAATTGATGTGCAACGTCACGCTGCGAGGTCCCAGATTCAAGCATCCCTATAACTTGCCATCGTTTATTTTCATTGAGGCGTGGCATGACAAAATTGCATCAGGCAGTTCACTAATGGTGTTTTCTCCCAAATATTCCATGTTTCTTGCACAAAGCATGCAATTGCTGCAACAACTGCTTGGTTGCATTTCCTTGAGTTGTTTCATGCACATTTTCTCTGGTTTACATCCATAAATCCATTCACAAATTTATTACTCCAAACAATCCATGTCACAATAACTTGTGCCTTTGAGTATATCTGTAACTGCATTATACATAGTTCATGCACTACAAATTTCTGATAACACGGTACACTATATAACAGTTGCAACTTGTCAGTGCATGTAAACTTAGAACCACTTACATGTACTTCGTAAAACAAAAGTTGTGTTCGAAAAATATTTTGCATGGTCATTATATAATAAGAGTTTTGTCACCTAGATGTGCTAATAAAAATTTAGATTCTAGCTGGTCTCAAAGTGCATGCATTTTGTTTGGCAGTGGAGTACTAGTGTGTACTAGTGAGTACTAGTGTGTACTAGTGTGTACTAGTATGAACCACGGCTAGCTCTGGCACTTGCCAATTTTGCCACTTGCCAATTTTGAAAGCAGTTGGCGAATTTTATTTTAGTTTGGCGAAATAATTACATGTAATAATTGACATTTTTTAGAAAATAACTGACAATTTCTGCTATTTTTGAAGTTTAATAGACAATTTGGCGAATTGTTTTACTCACCCAAAGCTAGCCCTGTGAACTAAATGATTTGTAAGCATGGTGTTTACTGTAGATACATGTACAATGTATGTAATATTCATGAGTTAAAGGTTTCAAGTACAAATGTAAGTTATAAGATATTCAGATAGACACATTTAAAACTTAAGTTTGTAGCTGCTGTAACATGTTTTGGCCAGTATAGCCTTTTAAATATTGCTTATAGAATAGTAGTAGTTGTATATCTAGTGTAGTTCAGTCATCCTGATTTTAGTAGCTCAGTGTTGAATTCCTATAATAATATGATGCTTTATATTTCAAACTTCTTTCATGATTCCTGTACAGTGTGTTATTGAATCAATTATGGCATCTTCACAATGTTCAGGTTGTGGTGTGTACTGTACTAACTGTACAGAAGATAGTAGTGAGTTTCTTCTGAAATCTTATAAACCACGAGTTAAAATTGTCATGTATTTGATATTTGACAGCTTGTAATTAAATAAGGTGATGTTAAGCATACCTTTTCTTAATCAGGAAGGGGATGACTGTTTTAATCTAACGTGTTAAACATCTGGTACACCAAACCTAAAAATTACTTAATGGTATTGTATAAATCAAATATATGAAGTTGTGTATTAAAAAAATAAATGTGTATAATGTTTTCTTTTTGATAGGTTCATCATCCAAGATAAAGACACTTTTTTTACACCTGCCCAGAGAAGTTTGATTGTGTATCAGATTCTGTCCAGATGTATCTTTGAGGATTTAGGGGACAAGAAGAAAAATAAATTTGGTAAGAATTTAAAATTTGTATATATACTAATATATACTAATATACTAATAGTATATTTTGAAAATAAAATAACTGATTGTTCTGTTATTAGACTTATAAGTGTGTAGTACAGATTATTTATTTATTTATTTATTTATTTATTTACTCAATCCATTCTTATATTTAATCATAAATGATATTGCGTTATAAAATAACAGATACTATAATTTGTAACTGACAAAAATAGTGCTGTTTTGCAAAACCTACAGTACTAAGTCAGCTACGTTTAGCTTACATGAACTACTTTTTTATTAGTCTTTTCAGTGATTGTAAATAAATAGCAGTTTATACTGTTTATTTTTATGAGCAAATAAAATCTTTATAAATGAAGTTCATGCAATGCTTCATGTTTCCAAAATAATTGTTCTAACTGATGAATTCATGCAATACTCAGATTAGTTGTAATCACTTAGAAGCAGTAATAATTAGGATATAAAAGTAAAACATATCTTTCTTTACTTTTCTTTTCTTTTAAATTTACTTATAATTCCTTTGAAATGTTATTTGAAATATTTGTTATCTGAAGGAAAATGCTGGTGCTGGGTTATGTTTTATACATGTATGTAATTAGGGGAGGTCCTCTTGAGGTTGAAGACTAATTTGCATATATGCTTTTTGTTGGTGCCATACTGGTTAAGTCAGCAGCTGTTAGGCTGGTAGTCGTAGGTGTTTGTGTTTTAATATGTGCCATACTGGTTAAGTCAGCAGCTGTTAGGCTGGTAGTCGTAGGTGTTTGTATTTTAATGTGTGCCATACTGGTTAAGTCAGCAGCTGTTAGGCTGGTAGTCGTAGGTGTTTGTATTTTAATATGTGCCATACTGGTTAAGTCAGCAGCTGTTAGGCTGGTAGTCGTAGGTGTTTGTATTTTAATATGTGCCATACTGGTTAAGTCAGCAGCTGTTAGGCTGGTAGTCGTAGGTGTTTGTGTTTTAATATGTGCCATACTGGTTAAGTCAGCAGCTGTTAGGCTGGTAGTCGTAGGTGTTTGTGTTTTAATGTGTGCCATACTGGTTAAGTCAGCAGCTGTTAGGCTGGTAGTCGTAGGTGTTTGTATTTTAATGTGTGCCATACTGGTTAAGTCAGCAGCTGTTAGGCTGGTAGTCGTAGGTGTTTGTGTTTTAATATGTGCCATACTGGTTAAGTCAGCAGCTGTTAGGCTGGTAGTCGTAGGTGTTTGTGTTTTAATATGTGCCATACTGGTTAAGTCAGCAGCTGTTAGGCTGGTAGTCGTAGGTGTTTGTGTTTTAATATGTGCCATACTGGTTAAGTCAGCAGCTGTTAGGCTGGTAGTCGTAGGTGTTTGTGTTTTAATATGTGCCATACTGGTTAAGTCAGCAGCTGTTAGGCTGGTAGTCGTAGGTGTTTGTATTTTAATGTGTGCCATACTGGTTAAGTCATGTGCCGTAGGTACCATGGTTAAGTCAGCAGCTGTTAGGCTGGTAGTCGTAGGTGTTTGTGTTTTAATATGTGCCATACTGGTTGTCAGCAGCTGTTAGGCTGGTAGTCGTAGGTGTTTGTATTTTAATATGTGCCATACTGGTTAAGTCAGCAGCTGTTAGGCTGGTAGTCGTAGGTGTTTGTGTTTTAATATGTGCCATACTGGTTAAGTCAGCAGCTGTTAGGCTGGTAGTCGTAGGTGTTTGTGTTTTAATATGTGCCATACTGGTTAAGTCAGCAGCTGTTAGGCTGGTAGTCGTAGGTGTTTGTGTTTTAATATGTGCCATACTGGTTAAGTCAGCAGCTGTTAGGCTGGTAGTCGTAGGTGTTTGTGTTTTAATATGTACTGCACATGGATATAGTTGCACACACAAATATAAAAATGAATTGTTTTACAGGAGGTTGTTTTGAGTTTTGCAGATGTACTTTAATTACTACCGCTACACTATTTTTAGGTATCAAGAAACTTCTGTCTTCAAACACATACCAGTCTGCTTATCCGATCCATGAGGTAAATACAAATAGAAACAAATTATTCTTTTGTGGATTATATCTCAGTTACATATGCATGTAGTAATAATATACAATAATATGTCATTGTTATGCACCATTGAGTAGTATTAATTTTATTCATCATTCCTACTGTACTCATTTTAAATAATATTCTAGTTAGTGGAATAAGATAAAGGGATTTTAAAAACATTTTTTAAAAACAAACTAAAAACAGTATTTTATGTTTAATATATTGTAATGTAGGGAACATTTTCAGGTTTATTTTGCTCTGGTGTAACTGTACAATTCTTAGTCTTTAGAATTTGATATATATTTTAATTTGTGTATGCACAGGAAATCGTTTCAAGCATACAAAACCTTTAGTAACACATGCAATTTGATGGAAGCAGGCAATTATTTTAATGTACAGTGAAACAAAACCAGACTGGAATTCCCTCAAAACCAAATGGTTTATTAAATATCTGTACAGAACATTTCTAAACTCTTAAACCAGATGCCACTTAAACCAGACTTTTACTGTATATTGAAGATCGTAACAATATTTTGTTGTTTCCAGTATTTATTTGTTTATAAAACATTACTCCATTTTATTGATGGCCTTTTAATAACACAAAAGCCCAGAATAAAAAACCCCATGAATTTGTTACAATGATCAAATTGTGTATTAACTTTACTTCTTTTTTCTTTTATTCCTGTCATTGGGATATTTGTTGTCCTAATCAGTGAACAATGAGTGGTATATCAAAGGCTGTAGTACATACGTGTACTATCTTGTCTGGGATGGTGCATATAAAAGATACCATACAACTAATGGAAAAATGTAGCTGGTATAAAAATTTCCAAATGTTTGACATCCTATAGCAAATCCATGTGCTCTAGTGGTGTCATTAAACAAAACAAACTTTTATCTTTCACTTTTTTCCTTTAAGGGATATTATAAAAGTGAACATTCTTTACTGACCAGAGGAAAAGAAAATGATCGCCATGTATGTATACTCATAATTTTTCTTTTTTAATGTACATTTGTAGTTATCCCAGTTAGCCATTGGGTTAATTCCTGTTATAATCATTGATTTACAACTATTATATCATAGACCATGGTACCATATTTATTCTAGTTATCTAATGCTACATTTGAGTGTGCTTGTAATTATTGGTTCAATAATTTTCAACTTGAAAATGTCGTCCGAAATGCTCCTGAACTTGTAAACCCAGAAGAAAAAAAGCTAAAAAACGACCTTTACCTTTTGAATTGAGAAGGAAAATGGCAACAAAAGGGTTCTCTGAATTCCTTTTTGATGATTAAAAATAAAGCATATACCTTAAATGTTTCGTTGAAGATGATCAACTTTTGAAAAATGGTGGAAGACTATTTTAATACTTTGGGGGGGGGGGGGGAATTACGTAATTCATAATTTACAAAAATTTCAAACATTGAGTCAGTAAAATAGCAAAATATTATAAATGTCAACTAGAAGTACATGTATATCAAAATTATTTTAAAAAGTCTTCTTGTTATTTTTTTAAAGAAATTTGTTTTATTAGTAAAATAGCTAAATTTGTATGAGAGATACATTGCTGTTGGTTCCCAATGACTGGTACATCAAAGGCCATGATATGTACTGAGCTGTTCTATGAAAATGTTCATGTATCCTGCAACCACTGTTTCTAATGACAGATTATGATGATGGATTAAAGCAAAGTCATATACGTATAGTAACAGGATATATGACTTTGACGTCACATGCATAGCTACATTACAAAATCACTCATTTGACCTCTAGGTCATTGTACAGTGTAGCTGGAATAACAGAAATAATAGCTTTTCTCCTGCAGAATAAAGATAATAACTAGTTAATGATATCGGATATCGGCTTTATCCTGTTGAGGTTGAATGAGAAATTCTACTGGGCAGAGCCTCACGGAATTTCCCATTCTTACCTTCACAGGATAAAGCCGACATCATTAACTAATTATTCTCTTTTTAAAAGATCCCTTACAACTTTTCAAGAGGTTTAGGCTGTTTTGTGACAACAGGTGTCTTCTCTCTATTCTTCTTTCTCAATCAGGTGCCACAAGCATAATATACTGGACACCAAATACATGTACTCCTAGTTTAAAAATGTGCTGAGGTGTCGCCAAACAAAGATTTGAAGAGTTCAGGCGCAAAACACGATATAAACCATTTTCTTTCTAGTTTTTAGTTAAAGCCATTATTGTATGTCAGTAAGGGCTAATCATAGGCACGCTGTGTTGCTGCAAAACGTGATTGATCCTTATGAAATTGTATTGGGTAAATTCCAGTTGTTGTGGTTTTTTTGGTCAAAACACGATATACGCCAATTTAAAAAATCACTTTTACTGAAAATTAAAAATGGATATCGCGTTTTGCGCCTAAACTCTTCATTTCTTTCTTTTCCTTTCCTTCAGTGTATCAACTATTATACTCTGCTTTTATGTTCTCTTTGTAAGATCTCATTACTTCTGGCATCTGAGTTAAAATAATGGATTCATGGGAGTCTTTCTTTGACTATACACATACGTACAGACAGAAATATTTATAATGGTATAAATGACAGAATTTTGTCAATGTATATTGTGTTCATTGATTTACAGTTGCTCTACATGACATGGGCACGGCCAGCTGCATGGTACAAATTCCAGCCATTGGATCACATCAGGTATGTTCATTCATTCATTCATTTCAACTTATTTTCATCCTTATATCCAATTAAGGTTCAAGCACGCTGTCCTGGGCACACACCTCAGCTACATGTATGTGTGCTGTCTGTCCAGGACAGTGGGTTAATGGTTAGTGATAGAGAAGTCGGTGAAGTGGTGTTACACCTACCCACTGAGTCATTAAAACTCGCTCTGGGTCAGAGTCTGTACTGGGCTGCGAACCCAGAACCTACCAGCCTCATGTCCAATAGCTTAACCACGACACCACTGAGGCCGGTTCAGATATGTTTTAATTATTACCTTTTCATTGAAAGATGACAAAAGGAACATGGTACTAGTGTTGCCTAATGATACATGTATAACCAACAGGTCATCTACACTACTTCCTGTCAATGGCAGAGTTCTGGTGAGGTCAGAGGTTGTGTCTACTTAGGCATGCTTGAACCACTCTGATGGAAGCATGCTATAGATTAGCCACACTCACAGACTGCCTGTACATACTCTACATGGATAATGATACACCACTAGTACCGGTATTCACTTGTGTGCTGGAGTGTCGTTAAACATGCATTCATTCGAATCTGGGGTCTACACCTTTATTAATTATCAACTGGTCCAACCGTACTTCATCTCCGTCCTTCTGTCTGTCACAGAGTTATGGCCCTTGACCTTACATGTAGGAGGTATGAAAAAAAAATTTCTAAACTGTTTTTGCAGTGGCTGAAGATATTGAGATGAAATTTTGTATATAGCTTTATCATGTACTGTTACAGATAAACTAACTTTCATGATGATTTAGCAATTTTTGACAAGAGTTATGACCCTTGAACTTAAGAGATACAAAAACATTGTTGTGCCCAGTAGGGGACATGCATTGCTTTAGCAGTACTCTCAGAATTCTTGTTGCTTTAATAACTAATTATGAACTGCCAATGTATTAATGATCCATTGGAGTATCAAATATGAAAGTTTTTTTCCTTTTATTTTTCTTCTATATTTGACAGTAAATAAGCTATGTAATAAATCTGTTGAAAAAGTACAAATGAATGATTATGCCAGGCCACTGCTTCAGTGAGCTAATGCTCCTGATTACTGCTATAATTTCAGGAAATATTTTGGTGAAAAGATTGCAATCTACTTCACGTGGCTAGGGTACTACACCGGGCTGCTGATCCCAGCTGCTATTTTTGGACTGGTTGCCTTCTTCTACGGATTGGGATCCCTGTGGGGAGATCCTTCCAGGTACAGCTTGTTTGTTAAGCCACAGCACCTTGTTGAAGTTGTACATTTAAAACAAATGATTTTTTAATGATAACATTTAAAAATAAAATCAGTGTTCACCTCAGCTTCATACACCTTTTTGACAAAATGTATTGCATTCTAATAGCCAATTTACTTTTGTGTTTGGGTGTTGATAAACCATTCATTCATTCATTCATTCATTCATTCATTCATTCATTCATTCATTCATTCATTCCACTATAATTTTAAAATTCTCATTTTGCTAGACTTCGATAGCATTCTCCTAGTTTATAGCTACATGTAATTCTAAAGCAATGTGTCATATCTGGGGTCCTAATTTTGAAATGAAACATTCCTAATTTGAAGGTATGTACTTTTTGTTTTATTCTTGGGAACAAAGATTTTAACCAATTTACATGTTTTGGAAATTAAAAATTCACTAATTTTATGTGAAATTATGCTAAAATTGAAACTCGTTTGGAAATATTGCTTACATATGCTGAGTTTAACCTTGGAATAATCCATGCTTGATAAAGAATAGAATTATGGCTTATGTGTTCAGCGGGTAATTAATACTAAGTGTTTATGTTGTTTCCAGCCTGGATATCTGTAATGCCAGTGGGCAGGGAAATACGACGATGTGTCCGCTGTGTGACAAGCGCTGCTCGTACTGGCAACTCAAGCGAAGTTGTTTGTACTCCAGGATTACCTACCTATTTGATAACGAAGCTACTGTGGCATTTGCAGCTTTCATGGCATTGTGGGGTAAGCCTCCTTCCTCAGTGTAATGCCCTAAGAAGGTAAATTAAATGACTCAGTGTAATGCCCCAAGAAGGTAAATTAAATGACTCAGTGTAATGCCCTAAGAAGGTAAATTAAATGACTCGGTGTAATGCTCTTAGAAGGCAAATTAAATGACTCGGTGTAATGCCCTAAGAAGGTAAATTAAATGACTCGGTGTAATGCTCTAAGAAGGCAAATTAAATAACTCAGTGTAATGCTCTAAGAAGGCAAATTAAATGACTCAGTGTAATGCCCTAAGAAGGTAAATTAAATGACTCCGTGTAATGCTCTAAGAAGGTAAATTAAATGACTCGGTGTAATGCTCTAAGAAGGTAAATTAAATGACTCAGTGTAATGCTCTAAGATGGCAAATTAAATGACTCAGTGTAATTCCCTAAGAAGATAAATTAAATGACTACACTTAGCCCAGTGGTAAAGTGCTCGCTTGATGTGCGGTTGGTTTAGGATCAATCCCCGTCGGTGGTCCCATTGGGCTAATTCTCGTTCCAGCCAGTGCTCTACAACTGATGTAACAAAGGCTGTGGTATATACTATCTTGTCTGTGGGATAGTGCATATAAAAGATCCCTTGCTGCTAATTGAAAAGAGTAGCCCATGAAGTGGCGACAGTGGGTTTTCTCTTTCAATATCTGTGTGGTCCTTAACCATATGACTAAATAAAAATGTGTTGAGTGCGGTGTTAAATAAAACATTTCCTTCCTTCCTAAACATCCAACGAGGGAGCACAACCCCTACATTTGTCCACAGCAATCAGCAACGCCATGGTTGGTTTTTTAATACCTCACTTGTTAATATGTTATTTGTGTCTACATAATAATATGAGGCAAATGTCCATACTTTTACAACACTGACCTAAGTGATGTAAGAAGTACTACAGTTTATTATGTCCGAATTCTCTGACAGGCTTGTAACACCTTTTATTGTCTTGAGCAGGTGAAAAGCTATCTTAGCCCTAAGATGACCAAGTGCATAGCTACCTTATGCACTAAGGTGATCTTAGTGCTAAGATCGCTTCGTGGAACAGGGCCCAGAGGCCTAATTTACAAAGCTCTCTTAGGCTCTGTTAGACAACAAAGCATCCTCATTGCAAATCTTTTAGCATTGCACTGTGAGATCGCAAAGTTGCGACAGTTTAGTGAATTAGGGGGTTATATTTTTGGAGGACCAATAATTTAATGTACCATAAGCATTAATTTGTGGCTTGTTGTCAGTACTAGACATTTGGCACCTCAGATCTCTGGTATGCTTTTTGTCTTTTATTTTGTAAATCTAATAAGATTGCTACCATACTGGTGTTAAATTATTTGCTCTATCTTTTTAGCGACTTTCTTTCATGAAATGTGGAAGCGAAAACAAGCAGAGATTCAGTATGACTGGGATGTTTCCGACTTTGAGGAAGAGGTACTGTAGGAAAGAAACAAATTATTATAATAAGCAGTTGAATAAATTATGCAAATATATTTTAAATGGCATGATTTTATAGTGTGTATATATCTGCTTCCAAAATCTTTCTTTAAGAAAATGTGAAATTTGACAAAATATATATGCAGATTATATACAAGTGTTTAATGTTTATTCTTGGTTATTTAAATAACGGAAGTTTTTCTCCAGTGTATAAATAGAGGATACTCCCCTCGTGTCCTGTGATATCATAATTTATCAGAGTTGATAAAAGTATGAAATTTGAGGCTTGCTGAGGATTTTATAATTTTATCAATTAGTGCTGATAAACTATGATATCACAAGACACGAGGGGAGTATTCTTTTTATCATCCATTATCATTCTTTTCATTTGTGACAGTTGTAAACAATGTCAGTAATGTGGGTTGAATGTCAGCGGTAGACTCGTTAACTAGCAGAACGGCAGTGGCGTGATGTCACTAATGGTAGGTTTAGCGCTGAAACAAACACAGTGACGTAACAAAACATTGTCTTGTGATTAAAATTTGACCTATCAAGATTAGAAGGAGATATTGCAAATTATAGTCCCAGTGATATCTCCTAGAAAAGCCTTTAATGGATGATACATTTTTTTAACTATTTCTTCTTTGAGGTTCTTGGTTTTCTTTCGGTTCAGTGAGCAGCAGACTGGTACTTTAACTTCTTTTACTATCCAACTGTACCTTGCATGTAAACCTTGTTTCTCCGGCCCTGACAGGTGCTTGTTTCTTATGTTCGTTCATGCTATGCACAGGGCGGGATTTAGCTCAGTCGGTTGAGTGCTCGCTTGAGGTGCTTGCGTTGCAGGATCCAAACACCTCAGTGGATCCATTCAGCTGATTGGGTGTTTTCTCATTCCATCCAGTGCACCACAACTGGTCAAAGGCCGTGATATGTGCTTTCCTGTCTGTGGGTAAGTGCATATAAAAGATCCCTTGCTGCATTAGAGAAAATGTAACGGGTTTCCTCTGATGATTCCGAATTACCAAATATTTGACATCCAATAGCCAATGATTAATTAATCAATATGCTCCAGTGGTGTTGTTAAACAAAACAAACTCTTTTCATGTTATGCACCTGCTAAGAATATTCATTAATGTTAATTTGTATTTCTTTAATGAGTCAGTATTTAATATTACAAGCATATTAGGTATTTGTCCCTAAATGTCCTAAAAAGGAAAATATAGCTTAGGAGATTTTATTATTGACAGTAACTTTGATCTCGCATGTGTCTTATTATATACACATATATATATGTGTATACAGAACTTCACATACATTGTTTTCTCTTCCTATTTATTGCACAAGTTTATTTTGTGCAAGGATATATACCACGAGACCGCGTAGTGGTCAAGTGTTAAGTTCTTTCTCAGAAATAAACTCGTGCAATAAATAGGAAGTGAAAACAACATATGTGAAGTTCTGTATTTATTACATACCTTCTTTTAAGTTTTACAAAAACAGTTTTTAATTTAACATCATAACAACACTTTGTTAAATCTGTGATCAAAACTCCTTTCATGGATTTACTTTACGTTAAGAATCATACTCTGTGATAGCCTTGTGTAATGTTTCAATTCCCCATTTAAAAGTTCCGGTCCATACAGATCGCATATGTGTTTGATACAATTTTATTTATACTGATTTTACAAAACGAGTCTCAGGATTCTTGTATTGCCTGAGCGAGAGCGAGTGTAATACATTAATCCTGACATGAGTTTCGTAAAATCAGTACGATTCACACGCAAGTGTATAATTTTTTTATTATCCACATTTCCTATAATGTTTTTTTAATGAATAACAAGGACCATGTCAAAACGTTTGGAATTAAACTAGAAGGAGACAACAAAATGACATCATTTTGGAGAGCGATATTACAGAGCTAAGACTGAGGAAGCTACCTTAAGTTATGACATCGCTCCCCAAAATGACGTCATTCGATGTGCACGTGAAATCATTATGACACGTATGTGTCATACTGGTTATATTTCCCTGAATATCTTGAACTATGGGATAATAATTATTTTTATTTACAGGAGGTAGTTCGTCCTGAGTATGAAGCGTCGGTGACGAGAACGAAGGTCAATCCAGTAAATCAGGTTGGAAACATCATCATACTTGTGTAGTCTTCTTCATTTGTCTCCTGTAGTAATTAGCAAACATTATAGAGCCTGTTTCCACAAGCATGCATGATCTAATACTTGAATATCTTTTTTTTTTTTTCTTTCTTTGTTTTTAAACGTTTATATATGGTGTATCATGTAATTAGTTACGGCTTTCAATAATGCTGAATGTGCTTTTGTGTATCGATAGCAATCATTCACCGTTTTACAGACTCTTCAATTTATTTGTACGATATGATTATCCGGCACTTGTTTGTCCATAGTAGTAGTAATGGTACTTGTTACTAACAAACTGAAACCCAAGATCTACACAAGAAGAGTAAAGGTTTAGTGAAATATTGTAGGAAACTACATGTGAACATTGCACATATATATATATATATATATCGATAGAGATAGAGATAGAGATAGAGATAGAGATGTGAACATTGCACATATATATATATATATATATCGATAGAGATAGAGATAGAGATAGAGATAGAGATAGAGATAGAGATAGAGATAGATATAGATATAGATATATATATATATATAATACTGAACGAGCTTGCCTGTCAAACCATTTTTTATGAAAGATACCAACACTGTTCATGAGTTTCATAAAAATGGTATGACAGGCAAACTAGTTTAGTATTTATTTATTACAAACCAACTGCAAACAAGCCACAACGCAGAAGTAAGCAGATGTTGAGACCTACTACACATCATTTTTTTACGAATTGGGTCACTGTACCATCAGCAAGTGATCTACATCACGCTCACATAAAGCCAGTATTACACTAGTTAGATATTATTGAGTATTGTTATGACATGAGCAATATCTTACACTGGTGTATTAATTTATTTACTTTTTACACATGGTCTTTCTTGTACTCTACATAGTTAATTTTGTTATTGGGCTTTTTGGTATTGTGTGAAAAAAAGCTCACTCAACGTTCTGCTTTTAATATTTATTAAAAATATGGAAAACAAATATAAAAGCTTTTAGAATTTAATATTTATGTCCATACCTGTGGAACGATACAAATGTATATTGCTCCACAAAAGGCATTAATTTCAAGACTTCATTGTTTGGTGTTCTTATTTCTCTGAAACATTGGTTCTTTTTGAGTTATGTTAGTATTTGGATTGGTGACTACCTAGCAAGACACTATTGAAAGTTTCAGTATAACTGCTATGTCAGTTATTGGTATGTGCTGTCATGCATTGTAGCTGATTAGTAAGCATCATGTGGTATGTGTGTGTGTGTGTGTGTGTGTGTGTGTGTGTGTGTGTGTGTGTGTGTGTGTGTGTGTGTGTGTGTGTGTGTGTGTGTGTGTGTGTGTGTGTGTGTGTGCATATGCTGTCACAGACACTAACAGGTTTCCCCATTTCGGACTAACCTATTAACATCAACAAACCAAGCAGATATTGAAGAATTTAAATGTATGTATACTGTATTCCAGAGAGCTCTATTGATCACAGTGGTATGTACAAGCAGTTCTGCAGTAAAACAGCAGGTGTAATTCTCTTGGTGCATGTCAAGTGTTTTTGTTATCAGCTCACAACACTGAACACATTTTTACATTGGATATATATTAATTAAGTGGTATGTACAAGGAATTTTACAAAAAGGAGCAGACATGATTTTTCCAATGCATGTCAGGCTTGCTGCCAGAAAATAATTTTAAGGTACATAATAAAAACAAAATAGACCATGGGCCTAATTCACACAGCAGCTCTCTTAGGCTCTGCTAGACAACAACGCATCCTCTTTGCAAGTCATTTAGCATTGCACTGCGAGATCGCAAAATTGAGAGAGTGTAGTGAATTAGGCCCCATATGTGCCCCTACTAGGTAGTTACGGACTTGAAATCTTTTGAAACTGGACACTGCAGTTCATGTACTTTAACACATTTTAAATAGCAGTTCTTTTACTAAAACTTATACAAAATATATCCATTTATTCACAATATTTTAGGGTACATAATTTTAACAGGAACCCTGAAGTTTTTTGTGTTTTGATCTCACAACACTGAACACATTTTCAGATTAAATGTATATTAAGTGATATGTACACGGCATTGCAAAAAGGAACAGATGTCATTTTCACAATGCATGTCACATGTTTTTCTGTCATGGTCTCACAAAACAGGACACATTTTCAAGGAACAACAAATATGCTGAGACAAGTTATTACGGAGTATCTGGTTTATACATGTATATTCTAACTTTTCAGGAGTAACATTAGTCTTTTAAAGCCATGATATGCATTGTTCTTGGAAAGGTACTTTATTAATTAGTAAATCATTTGTTGCCAAGAAAATGAGTGACTTTAATGCATGGGGACAGTTGGCTTCATCTTTTTACCTCTTTGGGCCATATGTTACACATACTAGTACATGATTAAACAGCAGGCTGGGATGTCAAAGAATATTTCCTTTTCCATTGTTTGGCAAAGTTTGTAATATTAAATTGTAGTATTAAAGTGTGCTCCGTGGTCCAGTTGATAAGCTGGTGGACAATCAAGCTGACGACTGCGGTTCAAATCCCATCAAAGCTGGCTCACACTTTCATTCATCATTTGAAAGAAGTTGAAAGATAGCAGGAACTGCTAAATTGGCAAGAAATAAGATGGAATTCAGGGGAGAGAAAAGAAAGGGCAGTGGGATTAAATATTATTTTAAAGATATAAGACTCCCATCATATGTGGTCATGTGGGATTGAAAAAGTACACCCATGGTGGTGGAAATTTTGACCTTGGATCAGGATTGCCGAACCTAGTATCCACTCATGAAAATGCACTAATTTTGGTTAATCGTCAAACCTGTAACACGTCTGGGTAAAGTTAATAGACTGAAACAAAACTCTGTGAAGTTGAAGTGGCAGTATTTTACAGTCGGTTGAGTGTTTGCTTGAGATGCTTGTGTCGCAGGATTGAACCACCTTGGTGGATCTATTCGGCTGATTTGGTTTTTTTTTGTTCTAACCAGTGCACCACAACTGGACAAAGGCCATGGTATGTGCTTTCTTGTCTGTGGGAAAGTGCATATAAAAGATCCCTTGCTGCATTTGGAAAAATGTAGCGGCTTTCCTCTGATGACGTGTCAGAATTACCAAATGTTTGACATCTAATACCCAATGATTAATGAATCAATGTGCTCTTATGATGCCATGCCGTTGAACAAAACAAAGTGTGAAGTTGAAATGGGACAATACGTTTGTTTTGTTTAACGACACCATATTCATTTTATTCATCATCAGCTATTGGAAAGAAGTGTTTTATTTAACGACGCACTCAACACATTTTATTTACGGTTATATGGCGTCAGACATATGGTTAAGGACCACACAGATTTTGAGAGGAAACCCGCTGTCACCACTACATGGGCTACTCTTCCGATTAGCAGCAAGGGATCTTTTATTTGCGCTTCCCACAGGCAGGATAGCACAAACCATGGCCTTTGTTGAATCAGTTATGGATCACTGGTCGGTGCAAGTGGTTTACACCTACCCATTGAGCCTTGCGGAGCACTCACTCAGGGTTTGGAGTCGGTATCTGGATTAAAAATCCCATGCCTCGACTGGGATCCGAACCCAGTACCTACCAGCCTGTAGACCGATGGCCTGCCACAACGCCACCGAGGCCGGTCATCAGCTATTGGATGTCAAACATTTGGTAATTTTCAAATATAGTCTTATAGAGGAAACCCACTATATTTTTCCATTAGTAGCAAGGGATCTTTTATATGCACCATCCCACTATAGGTTCCATCTCCATCTTTCTGTCTGTCTGTCTGTCTGTCTGTCCCACACATAGTTTTCTTAACTCCCCCCCCCCCCCCCCCCCCCCCCCCCACAATGCCTCAAGGTATTGAGCTGAAATTTTGTATATAGCTTTATCATGGACTGTTACAGATCAATCTTCGACTTTCATGGCAGTTTACCCATTTGTGAAAGAGTTATGGCCCTTAAATTTAGAAGATACAAAAATGTGTGGGGCTCCGTAGGAACTCTGAATGATTGTTAAAATATCTGTTACATCCATATATTGCAGTCGAAAGCGAGACTGGAAGTAATGTTAAACACAGAGGTAATAACTCGGTTTGTTTGTGCTTACTTATCTGTTAAAATGCACAAAAGTTTAATTTGTTATGTTTGATGTTCAGTTACGTTTTGTCTTTATAGTCCATCACCTACGGTGATTAGGACTAGACATTTTTTTACTTGTATTTGCAGGTATTTGAGGTGTGTATAAACAAGTATGTATGTACGAGCTCGTATGTATGTATGTGTGTGTGCTTCTGAAAATCCACCCCTTCCAACCTCCAAATACACTTAATTAACATCTTAAATCTGGCATGATCAAGTTTCTAATTATGATTGATTTTTATTCTGTTTAATAATGAATGGTCACCCAGTACATGTATATATATGTACCATCTGTTATATCATCATGTCATAATGCTGTCGTATATCTTTTGATCATGACTCAATACTTCTGCTGTAGTCTTTGCTTTCAAAAGTTTAACATTAACTTAAGAACATTTTATGTGACCTCTACATGCATCAAGCTATCTAAACTAACAGGCAAAAAGAAACTTATCACCTTGTTCAGTAGGTCCATAAAGAAAAACCACGACAGATGTGATCTATATGATGATTATTTTACTGAAAGGAATCATTTTCCAATGTCTTTGCAAACAAGCATTGCCATATCAATAGTGCACTTGCCATAAGGCCTAGCGAAAGAGGCATGGGGTCAACATTAAAAATTACACAATCAGAGTCCCTTCAAAAGGTGCTTCTAAAGTCAAATCATGGGACAAGACATGTTCTCTGTAGCGTGTGTGGCCACCCCTTGCATCAATACACGCCAAAACACGTCTCCTCATGGATGTCGTCAGTCGCCGGATGACGTCAGCAGGAATTCTGCGCCAAACATCCAACAAAACCTGTTCAAGCTGCTGTCGATTTGCTGGGGGAGGTACACGTTATCTCAACTGTCGATCAAGATGATCCCAGAGATGTTCTATGGGATTCATGTCTGGAGAACATGATGGCCAAGACAATACATTGACGTTAACGTTGTTGAGATAATCCTGAACAAGTCTGGCTGTATGAGGTCGTGCATTGTCCTGCTGCAAAAGGGTACCCCTAGGCTGTTGACACAAGAATGGCACTCCATGCAGCAGGTTGCAACACTTCATCTCTGTATCTTTGACCAGTCAGATTTCCACGAATGATGAGAAGCCTTCTTGTCTGTTGATCGCAAATACCACCCCATACCATGACGCCACCTCCACCAAAAGGGTGCACATCTTGGATGCAGTTCGGCGCCAGTCGCTTTCCCCTACATCGATAAACACGAACTCGGCCATCATTTCGGAACATGTTGAAGCGATTTTCATCCGTGAACAGCACTCTTTCCCAATCATGCGGCTGCCACCGACATACATTTCGCGCCCATTGTAATCTGCGTTGACGATGTAGAGGGGTCAAGGCCATTCCATGGAAGGGGCGGAAAGTTCTGATACCAGCCCTGCGGAGTCGTCATAAGACTGTTCGTCTACTGATGGGGTGTCCCAGTGCCGTTGACATCGCCGTCATGAATCTGTTCCGCAGGTGGATTGTCCGGATATAGCGGTCTTCAGCTGCCGTTGTGATGCTTGGTCTTCCCGATCTTGCACAGTCTTGTGCCTGGCCTGTCTGCTGATAATGGCTCAACAAGTTGCTGATGGCGGCTTGACTGCAGTTGAAGGCTCTTCCAATCTGCCGTTGAGAGGCCCCCATATCGGCCATGCCGATAGCTCTGTTGCGTTCTGCTTGGGTAAGTCTCGGCATCTCTCTGATGTTCTTTTTGATACTGCTTCCTTGCTTTGTCCCACACCGGTATTTATGCAACAATCATGCAAATTCAAATTATGCTGTTTTTCACATTTTTCATGACTGCACGAAATTCACTAAATCCGGAAACAGTGACTTTTCGGAAACACAGGAGGTGTTTTGGCGAATGTTTTCTCATTACTTTCAAACTTTTTGCAGTATCTTTAATCAGATAAACTTATTTTAAAAGTGATAAGTTTCTTTTGCCTGTTAGTTTAGTTTAATGGATCATTATTAACATAAAAATCCATGTAGCTGTTTTTAAGAAACTGTTTGAATCAACTACAGTCCACCACAAGATTGAGCCTTGACTTTAAAGTCTGAAAAACCCAAGTCCTTAGTACTTTACTGACTTATATTTTGATGTTATAGGGACCACATGTACAGACGTTTTCTTTTCAGCATTATCTGTCCTGAAACAAGCACACTCCCTCCCCCTACAGCTAGTAGTCTGGTCTGAACATCCCAAAAGCCAATGGGATGGCCTAAATTCTTCTACTGTATGCTCCCTCTAGTTCTAGACTTTTATCATTAATGTCCCTGTATTATTCTAACATTGAAATTGGCCATGTTTCACTTTAAAAATATGGTAAAAGCAAAACATAGTTAAAAGTTCTTATCTTGGGGAATGGTGTTAAATATGATTTGATTTGATTTAAAGTTGATTTAGCAAAACTTTCACCAGAGTGTGACCTTGAATTTATCTTTGCACGTCATCACGTATTTATATCCTCTTTCCAGCGCCATACATTTGCTATGTATACATGTATATTCAACAACATTCACAGCCTCTCATACTGTACAATTTGTAATAAATCGTATTGTCAGATCATGTTGTCCCTCAATTATCAATGTTATGTCATTTTGATATAACATCGTTTTATTAACATGTTTTTTCAGTTTGATTTAAAAGTGGTATAGGTATTTCAGGTACATCCACAATTTAGTGGTATTTTGCCTGTTGTGAACGCGGTCTGAGTATATGCAATTCTATAGATCTGTACAAACAATTCAATTTTGAGTTTAATAGGAATATACATATTTATTACAATTATGCCTGCTTGAACAAACCACCAACAACTTGCAGGTTTTCTGTTTTACAAGAAAATGGAAATAAGTCTTTGTCAGTTGTTCAGTGTAGAAAGACTGCAGATCAGACATCAGTCTGTTGAATAAATCAGATATTAAATTACATAAACAATATTTTATTATAAGTCACGAGTATTTGCTAAATGTTATTCATAATACTGACTCGTGATTATCATTTTGAAGGAAGTGTGTGGTGTTAGAAGACAAAAACTGAAAGATTTGAGGGGTTTTGTTCCCATTGAAACACATGTATATGATTGTAGCTATACAATGGGATGCATATTTTGACAAATAAGAATTTCTTTTTATTATTTTGGCAAATTAGATTGTCACCAAAAGAGACTTGAAGGTATACATTATTTACATATGTGTACATATATTATATATTATCCTTCTGTTTTTTGGGGTCATCCAAAGTATATTCATTAATTCATTCTTGTTTTTTTTGTATATTTTATTTCACTTCAGATGATTGAATTAAACGTTAATAGTCAGGTTGGTTTGGATGTTTGTGGAAAGTGTTTGCTAATGCTAGCTTGATCTTTTAAATCTTTCAATGCAAAACCTCTCAAAGAAATGCAGACTACCTGTAATAAATTGAAGTTGGATTAATTACTGATATAACAAAAATCGTTTTGTTTTTGTTTTTTTCACTGATTGATAGGGCGATTTTATTTGCTAGTTATATATACTGCTAGTTGTTTGTCATTGCTTTAGTTTAATATAAAATGATATTATAATACTTGTGTACGTACATCCTTTGGCTGATTAGTAATATGTTTTAATGAACAAGTTTATTCAACTTTAATGTATCTGACTGTTAAACATGTTAATACAATTATGTCATTCAATTCAATTTATATATAAATCTCCAAAATCCATTGTTACATTGACCATTGAATAACTAAATAACATACATGTAATTGTAATGAATACATTCATACAAATAGAGAACTCATAGCATATATTAAATAATCTGTCATTCGGGTTCAACAAATAATTTTAGTTATTCCTTCATGGCCTTGAAATGATATGTAAACTAGTGCATTGCACTATTTATTTCCAATGTACACATCCTGATGGTATATTTTCACAAAATATAGAATTTAGTTGAAAGAATGTCCTTTTCTTATCTGAGTGTTTATAATTAATACATAAGGTAATATTCTGTCAATTTTGTTTTTATTTGATTTTAAAATATGATTATTATTGGCTGCATGGTTTCAGTTCAGACTGTTCATCAAAGTGCTGTTTATTACTGTTTAATGTTAATTGTTATCATAATGTACACGTATGCTAACTTCATTCATCCATCCCATCTCTTTGATCATCCCATCTCTCTGTTGGCAGTGTTGCAGCCCAAACTATATCTTCATTTCTATCATGTTCGATACCTCTACCATTATCTCAACCTCCTTTCCCATTCCATCATCATCCAAATTTCCATTCCCATTTACATGATTATTCCAATCTCCATCCCCATTTCCATCATCAATCCAATCTCCGTCCCCATTTCCATCATCATTCCAGTCTCCATTTCCTTTATCATCCAGTCTCCATTTCCATCATCATCATCACTTCAATTTCCATCATTATTACCATAATGTCCATCCCCATTTCCATCATCATCCCAGCCTCTATTTCCATTTCCTTCATCCAGTCTCCATTTCTGTCATCATTCCAATATCCACACCCATTCCCTTCATTACTACCACAATCTCCATTCCCATTTCCATCATCATCCCAGTCTCCGTTCCCATTTCCATCATCATCCCAGTCTCCGTTCCCATTTCCATCATCATCCCAGTCTCCGTTCCCATTTCCATCATCATCCCAGTCTCCGTTCCCATTTCCATCATCATCCCAGTCTCCGTTCTCATTTCCATCATCATCCCAGTCTCCGTTCCCATTTCCATCATCATCCCAGTCTCCGTTCCCATTTCCATCATCATCCCAGTCTCCGTTCCCATTTCCATCATCATCCCAGTCTCCGTTCCCATTTCCATCATCATCCCAGTCTCCGTTCCCATTTCCATCATCATCCCAGTCTCCGTTCTCATTTCCATCATCATCCCAGTCTCCGTTCCCATTTCCATCATCATCCCAGTCTCCGTTCCCATTTCCATCATCATCCCAGTCTCCGTTCTCATTTCCATCATCATCCCAGTCTCCGTTCCCATTTCCACCCCACTTCAATCTCCATCCCCATCTCTCCTATTTTAAGTGTCATAAGAAATGTTTTATGAAACAACCATTTTTTCTTCTTAAATTATACTGATGATGAAGCATTTAACATGCTTTTTGTTTGTTTAAATTAATGAAAAGGTTATTTAATTTTGGTTTGATTATTAGATATACCTTAATTAATATTATTTAATAAATGGTGTGGTTTGGAATGTGGTTAATGTTTAATAAACTGTTAATATTATGACTTAGTAATACTAATATTGTTGTATGCAGGACTTTACATGTACCAGTATTGTAAAATTAATCATGAGGTTTGATAAGCATGAAGTGAAATTAGAATTTTACTTATATTACATGTCGACATTTAAAAAAGAAATCTATTTTATGGACAAATTCATTTGAATGCTTGGAAATACATATGTTCATACAAAATTATTTCACTAATAGATTGTTCTTTTGGGGTCTGATGTTTTTCTATATTTCAATCTGTGAGAATGATATTTTATGAATTATAGACTTGATCTTCTGATATGACTTGAGGATTTTTTTTTTTTACAAAAACCATGTTGAGGGGTACAGGGTTTTAGCTTTTACTTACATACTTTAATATTTTATAAATACATGAAATAACATAATGTTCATACATTTATGTACATTGTAAAGGGTTAAGTTTTATTTTCATGGGTTTTTCTAATTTTTATAAGAGTAGTTAATGCTGTTTAAAATTACTTTAATTTTTTTTAATGCTTATTACATTTGTGTTGAAGTGTCCAGTATTTACATTTAAGTTGATAAAAGATAATCTGGCTCCATGTTTTTAAAACTTTAAAGAGTCCAGACTCATATCATGGCATATACCGTAGTCTAAAATTCAGACCAATGTGAAAATAAATTGAGGGAGTTATTAACTGCTCCCCATCTGAGATTATGGGGAGCCATTTGAGATATTACCAAACTGCATACCATATAAAGTCACTTGCTAAAGGGAGCTAACAATTATTCTTCTTGAACTTGCCTGAGGAGAATGGCAGGGAATGAAAGTGATGCCCGTTAAACCAGGTCTGCAAATTGCATGTGTGTGTTTTCATTAAAGTTTTATTAGCATGGGCCGTTGTGTGCTAAATGTATCCCTTGTGATACCCCTGGTTAAATATATTGGCCTTCGGACTGACTGCGTTTATTGTTTGGTGGTGATGGGTGCAATTGTACTTTTGCTGTATGTATTCTTATTTTTATATAAGAAGCAAGTTACTTTGTTTTTTTAAAAAGTAACAAGCTGAATATATTTGAGAAAAGATAACAATTTACCATTTTAAAAAAATAGAGGTGTAATGAATACACATGCCAGCGAATATGATACATGTGAATATGAAATAACACTTACAAATATATATGCATGGTTCATAATACATTAGGAACACAAGACCAACTGAATAAAACATCGCAATCTCATAATGTATATACATGCAGCCTAATAAATAATTCGACGTACACCAATGCATTGAAAAGAATACGATCTGTCTTGGAACTAAAATAACAGTTAGTCAAGTCTAAATCAGGGCTTGAACTTAACGGCGGCACCAATGGCAATTGCCGTCGTTGAGATATAAATTGCCGTAGGTAGACAGCATCACCGATGGCACTTTTGTGCCATCGGTAAAGCTCCTCAACAATGGCGAAATGTATACACCTGGTGTACATTATCTGGTAATATTTAACATTTGCACATTTAAAAGATGTCTACATATAACAAGATAGCATTTCAGTCAGGTTTATTTGCTGCAAATATTACTTTAAAACAATTGCCATAGGCAGGCTCAAAACTGCCGTCGGTGCACTGTTTAACCCTTTGCAATTCTTTTAAAAATTGCCATGGGAGACAAATTCTTAAGTTCGAGCCCTGCTAAATGAAAATTATGACTTACTAAATAAATAAATAAATATTATGATGTCGTTAAAAGGGAAGTTTGATGTTTTTACTGAACCATTTTGTTGTCAATGGCTAATGGATTTAACAAGTTCAGTGATGATAATTAACACAAAACTGATATAGCATTTTGCTAATAACAGATTGTAGATAGGAAGTTGTTGGAACTGTCTTGGTAATTAAGCAGGGAACATTTGTTTCAGTGTAGTATCACAATTTACTATGCAAGTTTTACACAATTCTAAATTGTTAAAGAGTTGTTAATTTTAAAATAGATTATAACTGTCGCTGTTGAATTAAATTTAAAAGCAAAATGTTCTCTGGTAAGAAATGAGACAATAATCTCTTGAAGTTTTGAAAAGAATTTCCAAAAATTTTAAATGCATTAAAGCAGTGATCAGGGCATTTAAAATGCTGGGGATCGAGGGTTGTTTAGTTTTATTGTTGTTGTTGTTTTACATGGACAGGAAATAACTTCTTAAGATTCTTGGCAATTCCCGTGCAGTGATAAACATGGTGCATCACTTAAAGTTTGGACGTCTCCCAATAAATTATCATTGGCAGCCTACATTGTACATTTCAACTGTCAGGAAGAGTTTCTGACAACATCATGATTATCTTTTTGTTCATGCAAAATTATACATGTACAACTGGTGTTTTTAACACTAATATTTAATTTACAAAACATATGGTAAATACCATTGATTTAATTATCAACTATATATTTTTAAAATATTGATATTAATGTTTTTAAAATATATTTTTTAAAATCAGTGTGAATTTGACATAATATTATTTATTTTTTATTTTTTTAGGTTCCTGAGCCCAGTTTGTCTTTTTTCAGTCGATTTCTTCGATTGACATCCTCATTGTGGGTTGTACTCTTCATGGTAAGAATTCACCAACATGTATTCAGTAATATTAACAACAAGCTGGGTGGTTTTTTTTTAATTAAACAAACATTTCTGTTCACTCCTTGATTTACACAATGGCTGATTTAAAAAAACTAAACATTTGCTGGGGTGTCGTTAAACATTCATCTATTTTTCTTGATTTAACAGTCATGGATCGAATATATTATTCAACAGACAACACTTTGATGAAGGTTTACTGCCTGTTTTAGCCCCCAGTTAATGCTGAACCTTCAGTGATGGGTCTAAAGGGATGTTCTAGGTTTATATATATGCTTGCACCAATTTTGGCCTCCACTACAAACAACGGTTTTCATACAAAAAAACCCTAAAAGTTGATGGACAGCAAATATGTTAATTTTCTATTACATGTTAAATCCCCACCCAAGAAAAATCTTGAATCTGTCACTGGCATAGGAAGCGAGGGGTATTTTGCTTTATATTTGCTTTATAATAATGTAAAAGTGTGTAAATATAAAAGTGTGCCCCCCACTTTTTGGCACCTTCCTAGGCCACTGCTGTCTCTCGATTTTTAATGACAAACACACTGTTTTTATTTCAGCTCTGTGTTGTGGTTGCTGCCGTGTTTGGGGTGATTGTGTACCGAATCACAGTGTCCGCTCTTCTGTTCGGCATTGGTCAGGAAGACATCTCCCAGCGAGCCTCCATCATAACATCTGCCACTGCTGCCATGATCAATCTTGTTATCATCATCATTCTCGGTCGGGTCAGTACAGCTACAATGATAATAATCTTTGTCAGTTCTCGGCTCTTCTGTTCATATAAACAGCTACCATGATAAAAATCTTTGTCAGTTCTCGGCTCTTCTGTTCATATAAACAGAGTACAGCTACCATGATAACAATCTTTGTCAGTTCTCGGCTCTTCTGTTCATATAAACAGAGTACAGCTACAATGATAATAATCTTTGTCAGTTCTCGGCTCTTCTGTTCATATAAACAGAGTACAGCTACCATGATAACAATCTTTGTCAGTTCTCGGCTCTTCTGTTCATATAAACAGTACAGCTACAATGATAACAATCTTTGTCAGTTCTCGGCTCTTCTGTTCATATAAACAGAGTACAGCTACCATGATAACAATCTTTGTCAGTTCTCGGCTCTTCTGTTCATATAAACAGTACAGCTACAATGATAACAATCTTTGAGTACAGCTACAATAACAATCTTTGTCAGTTCTCGGCTCTTCTGTTCATAAACAGAGTACAGCTGATAACAATCTTTGTCAGTTCTCGGCTCTTCTGTTCATATAAACAGAGTACAGCTACAATGATAATAATCTTTGTCAGTTCTCGGCTCTTCTGTTCATATAAACAGAGTACAGCTACCATGATAACAATCTTTGTCAGTTCTCGGCTCTCTTTCATATAAACAGTCAGTTCAATCGGCTCGGCTCTTCTGTTCATATTTAAACAGAGTACTTTGTCAGCTACCATGATAACAATCTTTGTCAGTTCTCGGCTCTTCTGTTCATATAAACAGAGTACAGCTACAATGATAACAATCTTTGTCAGTTCTCGGCTCTTCTGTTCATATAAACAGAGTACAGCTACAATGATAACAATCTTTGTCAGTTCTCGGCTCTTCTGTTCATATAAACAGTACAGCTACAATGATAATAATCTTTGTATTCGGAGCACCAGATACAGGCTATCCACGATACATATTCGTTATTCAGTATCCAAAGAACCGAATATACATGTATTCATGTTTTTAAAATAACTTTATTATTATTATTATTATCATTATTATTAATTATATAACTTTAGAAAGACCACAGTTTGCAAGCTGTATGTACACAGTCTGTTTTGTTTTTTCGTTTTGTTAATTTTCTTTTTATTATAATTTTGTTTTTATAACTGACATTTAATTTTTTAATTTTCAACGTCTGACATTTCACAGTTTAATGTTAAACACATCCTACTATTTAAATGCTATTTTTGACTTTTGTTCACTGGTGTCTTGCTTCATTCAGAAAGTCAGTAGTACAGTATTGGTAGATTCACTGTAATTATTGGTATTCATGAATATTTACTACTAGTTCATCACCTAGGAGCAGCCAGCATGTCTTTGAATTGTTATCACACATTTGTGTGTCAACAGTGTGTTATCAACAATAACGAATGATGTTCTTACCAAGGGATGTATAAGAAATGTATTTATTAATTATAATGTTGAACTTATTTCTCTCTTCTGTTATTTTCAGATTTATTTGGTGATAGCTAAAATGCTGACCAACTTTGGTAAGTGTACTTTCTTATACTTTCCTTACCATCTTTTTAACAAACACAAAAATTTGAAGTTACTAAGTTTATGCTCATTAGACAGATATAAAACAGGGTGAATTCTGACTTCAATCCAGTGTAACCGGCCTCAGTGGCGTCGTGGTTAGGCCATCGGTCTACAGGCTGGTAGTGAGTGCTCCGCAAGGCTCAATGGGTAGGTGCAAACCACTTGCACCGACCAGTGATCCATAACTGGTTCAACAAAGGCCATGGTTTGTGCTATCCTGCCTGTAGGAAGCGCAAATAAAAGATCCCTTGCTGCTAATCGGAAAGAGTAGCCCATGTAGTGGCGACAGCGGGTTTCCTCTCAAAATCTGTGTGGTCCTTAACCATATGTCTGACGCCATATAACAGTAAAATAAAATTTGTTGAGTGCGTCGTTAAATAAAACATTTCTTTCTTTCTTTCTTTCAATCCAGTGTATAAAATCAATGAAATTGAAAAATTGGAAAATGAAAATATTCTAAAATGTATCTTGATTAACTGTGTTCGAGATTAAAATTTTTAGGCAGTATATTCCAGTTGGATACTTAAATTTCAAAATCTGGTATCCCACCTGAGAATTTAGTATCCCACTTTTGAATATCGCTACCTCAAATATCAAGCAAGCCAATTTTAATTTTAATAAATAAAAAAGGCTGTATTGGTTGAAAATATTTTATAATGGCTTGTATACTTGCCGTTTCAGTGTTTTTATCGACTTTGAAATTACTAAGCCTAAGGAATACTTACATATGTAGTCTGGTTCACGTCAGTATTGGAATACTAGTTCATCCTGACTATCATGAAATCTTCAAGTTTCATGTTGAGCATAAGAAGACAAGTGAAACCTCTGAAAACCGGACACTCTGTAAACCAGAATTCCCTCAAAACAGGACACTCTGTAAACCAGAATTCCCTCAAAACAGGACACTCTGTAAACCAGAATTCCCTCAAAACCGGATGTTTTTCATGGACCCGTTTTAAAAATCTGTGCAGAAAAGAACCTCTCTAAACCGGATACCTCTTAAAACGGGACTTTTTATTTGATCCCAAGGGTGTCCGGTTTAGAGGGGTTTCACTATAGATTGTTGTGATCATCAAATTGTTACTGTCCACGAATAGGAAAAAATATCACAGAAGTGATAAATGTTTAAATGGTGTTTCTGACTTAGTGTTGATGGCCAATGTTACAAAAAACCAACAACATTATATAGTATCCCAGCGAAATACTGGGTTCTTGAAGTCTGGTATCCAGAATTAAAATCTGGTATCCCCGGGATATCAGGATACCGTTAATCTCGAACACTGACAATAATAACATTTTAGTACACCTTTTCAACATTTTACCAACCAGTGTCTAGCTGTATACAGGTACACTGCCAGGACTATTAATACTACAATAAAGAATTTAAATTATTATTGTGTAACAAAAACGTTGAAAGTAGAATGAAGATTACATTGATGATCCATTATTATTAACTTTTTTAACAAAAAAATTAATTTTAAAATTTAACAATATTTATTCAATGAATAAAGTTGATTGGCAAACAGGTGTGAGGCCTATATAAATAGCTGGGGGCGTGATTTAGCTCAGTCAGTTGATTGGCAAACAGGTGTGAGGCCTATATAAATAGCTGGGGGCGTGATTTAGCTCAGTCAGTTGATTGGCAAACAGGTATGAGGCCTATATAAATAGCTGGGGGCGTGATTTAGCTCAGTCAGTTGAGTGCTTGCCTGAGGTGCTTACAAAATTGCGTATAAAAATCATGTGCTGCTAATAAACATTTCCTGCGGGTTTCCTTTGATGACTACGTGTCAGAATTACCAAATGTTTGACATCCAGTAGCCAGACCGGCCTGGGTGGTGTCGTGGTTAGGCCATCGGTCTACAGGCTGGTAGGTACTGGGTTCGGATCCCAGTCGAGGCATGGGATTTTTAATCCAGATACCGACTCCAAACCCTGAGTGAGTGCTCCGCAAGGCTCAATGGGTAGGTGTAAACCACTTGCACCGACCAGTGATCCATAACTGGTTCAACAAAGGCCATGGTTTGTGCTACCCTTGCTGCTAATCGGAAAGAGTAGCCCATGAAGTGGCGACAGCGGGTTTCCTCTCAAAATCTGTGTGGTCCTTAACCATATGTCTGACGCCATATAACCGTAAATAAAATGTGTTGAGTGCATCGTTAAATAAAACTTTTTCCAGTAGCCAATGATCAGTGTTTCAGGGGTTGGGGACTTTTGTTTGTTTTCAGTTCACGACAAAACATTAGGATGGACCTTCTAATTGTGTTCAAACTTGTACAGGTATAAAATTTAACCTTTTCACATTTTTCACATTTTCCAGTAAATTGTTTAAAAACTCTACTGGTAAATAAAAATACATGTGTAGGACATCTTTACATTCTCAAACAAAAATCAATAAATGCCTTTAGCAGAATGCTGCCGTTTTGACCACCTGTCCTTTATATTCACCCTGGTTGGGGACAGGTCTTACTGTAACAGGGTTTCTGTGAATAAGAAAAAAGAAAAAAAAAGAATGCTGCCATTATTCATTTTGATAGAGCCCTTGAATTGAAAAATGCATGTTCTTATTCTTAACAAATAGCATTTAAACTTGCTCTGTTGTTTTCAGAAACGCACCGAACCCAGACAGAGTGGGAAGATAGCTTCACGCTGAAGATGTTTTTGTTCCAGTTTGTCAATCACTATGCATCACTGTTCTACATCGCCTTCTTCAAGGGAAAGTGAGTTGTAAAGCAAAAAAAAAAGAAATAAAAAGAAGAAAAGCATTGTTGAATGATCGCAATACTTTGTTTTCTGTTATTACAATATAGAACTTTTGTTTAACATTATAACATATATATAGCACATCCCTGTATTAATTTTATGATTTTTATTGTATCCATACATGCATATTATATTATACACATGCATGCACATAAGCATGTTATCACACAGGCACACATACATATGCGCAAATACACATACTCGTGCATGCATCCTATAGCAGGATACGTAATTTTACCCCGTCGGTGGGCCCATTGGGCTATTTCTCGCTCCAGCCAGCGCACAACAACTGGTATATCAAAGGCCATGGTATGTGTTATCCTGTCTGTGTGATGGTGCATATAAAAGATTCCTTGCTGCTAATCGAAAAGAGTAGCCCATGAAGTGGCGACAGCGGGTTTCCTCCCTTAGTATCTGTGTGGTCCTTAATCATATGTCCGACACCATATAACCGTAAATAAAATGTGTCGAGTGTGTCATTAAATAATTTAAAACATTTCCTTCCTTCCTATCTAGCAGGATTTAGTTCAGTCGGTAGAGCACTTGCATGAGGTGCTTGGGTTATAGATTTGAACTTACTTAGCAGACACACTGGGGTTTCCCCCGACTGTTATATTAAAAGCCATTGTATGTGCTGTCCTGTCTGTGGGAAAGTGCATTATAAAAGATCCCTTGCTACTGATTGTAAAATATAGTAGGTTTTATTTGAAGACTACATATTATGTTTGGCATCCGATGACTGATGATGAATTAATCAATTAGCTCTAATGGTGTCGTGACACAAAACAGATTTTAACTTTAGAATTTATTTTAACTTTAGAATTTGATTTCCTTTCAGATTGATAGGAAGACCTGGTAATTACAACCGAGATATCTTGGACACCAGACAGGAAGAAGTACAGTCACATTTTATTATTATCTTTTGTCCTGTTTTTCAGCAGGGATTGAAACTTAACACTCACTCCCTCACCCCAGGCAAACAGAAATTGAGTAAAATATAAATTATGCTAGTCCCCCGGGCCAGCAATTCTAAGCAGATGTGGCTCAAATTTAAGATGCTGACTGTTAGGCTATTTCGCTTTGATTTATTCCTTTTAAGGGCGGAATGTAGCCCAGTGGTAAAATGCTCGCTTGATGCGTGGTCGGTCTGGATCAATCCCCGTCGGTGGGCCCATTGGGTTATTTCTCGTTCCAGCCAGCGCACCATGACTGGTATATCAAAGGCCGTGTTTTTGTCAAATGTTTTCAGTCCACACTTCACTATTAGCTTATCTCAGTTTTGATTTTTATGGTGGTTAAAATATTTGTATCTTATGTCTGTGATTAGTTAACAGACATGCATTTCCTAATAAAATGTTATTCTGGTCTTCTATCAAAATGTGTTGAATACTAATTATAAAGGGTCTTTATTACTGTTTTATGATGAAATGGTATTTAATAAATATCTATATGATGCATCAGTATTTTGCAAATGCCACATTTTATGATAACTCAAAACCGTTGCATTAAATGTTTTTATGCAGCAGTGTAAAGGAATCCTATGATCTACAAAACCAATCTAAAAGCAAGTTATGACAAACATTTAATTCAGTATGAACAATTTTATGTATATAAGTACATGTAGCTAAAATGTCGTTCCATTACCACTTGATTTTGCCCATAGAGATTTAAGGCTGAAATAAATAGATGATGAGGTAATATTGTAAAATTTGGTTTACTCTCATTTTCAGTGTGATCCGGCCGGCTGTTTGATAGAACTCTGTATCCAACTAGGCATTATCATGGTTGGTAAACAGACTTTCAACAACTTCAAAGAACTTATTTGGCCGTAAGTATCAGTTATACTCACAGAAAATAAGACTAGATTAATTATGAATTATATTTCATGAATTAAACAAAATTTTAGAAAAGAAAAAATGTAAACCTTTTTTCAGATATCTTACCAACATTTCTTATTACTTTGTTATTTTGTAAGATGTGTTATTCATTAAAATCCTGATATATTTATTTTACAGGAAGGTGATGAACTGGTTCAAATCTCGGAATATAAAATCCGAGGAAAAGAAGCAACTGCCTCAATGGGAGGAAGACTACATCATGACAGAAATGCCTGACCTGGGACTGTTTGATGAATATTTAGAGATGGGTAAGTGTTTTGAACTCAACACAATATGATAGATAGATATGGGTAGGTGTTTTGAACTCAATATAATACGATAGATAGACATGAGTAGGTGTTTTGAACTCAACATATAATACAATAAATAGAGATGGGTAGGTGTTTTGAACTCAACATAATACGATAGATAGACATGAGTAGGTGTTTTGAACTCAACATAATACGATAAATAGAGATGGTAGGTGTTTTGAACTCAACATAATACGATAAATAGATATGAGTATGTGTTTTGAACTCAAATATAATACAATAAATGGAGATGGGTAGGTGTTTTGAACTCAACATAATACGATTAATAGAGATGAGTATGTGTTTTGAATTCAACACATATAATACAATAAATAGAGATGGGTAGGTGTTTTGAACTCAACATAATACAATAGATGGGTAGGTGTTTTGAACTCAACACAATACAATAGATAGAGATGAGTAGGTGTTTTGAACTCAACATAATACGATAAATAGATATGAGTAGGTGTTTTGAACTCAACATAATACAATAAATAGAGATGGGTAGGTGTTTTGAACTCAACATAATACAATAAATAGATATGAGTAGGTGTTTTGAACTCAACATATAATACAATAAATAGAGATGGGTAGGTGTTTTGAACTCAACACAATACGATAGATAGAGATGAGTAGATGTTTCGAACTCAACGTAATATGATAGAGATGGGTAAGTGTTTTGAACTCAACATAATAAAATAAATGGAGATGGGTGGGATATGTTAACCTGGCCAAGCAGTCACTGAATAAATGTAATCTTAAGAGTTGCCTACTTAATGAGGCTGAATTCTTTTATCAGGTTCATCTGTATTTTTATTAATTTAGATTATTAGGGGATAACCACAACAAGTGGCATTTCAACTTACAAACCATTGGAACGAGCATTGCCTGTGTATTCTTCACTGCAGCTACAACCGCTACAATCACTTAAATGGAACGAAAGAAATGTTTTATTTGATAACGCTTAATCCGCTTAAATGGAAAGAAATGTTTTATTTAACGACGCACTCAACACATTTTATTTACGGTTATATGGCGTCAGACATATGGTTAAGGATCACACAAATATTGAGAGAGGAAACCCACTTCATGGACTACTCTTTTCGATTAACATCAAGGGACGCTTAAATGGATCTACATAATTAAAGTTGCAGACCTTAGTTTAAAACCGTGAAAATGGACAGTAAGTTTGGTTAATCTATAAACCTGAAACGCATTTGGAAAAAGTTACAACAGAGTGAAAGTAGTGTCTGTGATGTTAAACAGAGTGAAAGTACAGAGTGAAAGTAGTGTCTGTGATGTAACAACAGAGTGAAAGTAGTGTCTGTGATGTTACAACAGAGTGAAAGTAGTGTCTGTGATGTTAAACAGAGTGAAAGTAGAGAGTGAAAGTAGTGTCTGTGATGTTACAACAGAGTGAAAGTAGTGTATGTGATGTTACAACATAGTGAAAGTAGTATCTGTGATGTTAAAATGGGGAAATACGCTTAAAATATAGACTGGAACTCGTCTCCATAATCATTGCTTCTCTGCAATATGTACGGGGTTTTTTAATATGAAAAATTTATTTGGTTAACGACACCACTAGTGCACATTGATTTAGTAATCATTGCCTATTAGATGTCAAACATTTGGAAATTTTGACAGTTAATCTTAGAGAGGAAACCCACTACATTTTTCCATTAGTAGCAAGAGATCTTTTATATACACCATCCCACATGATAGCACATACCACAGCCTTTGGTATACCAGTCATGGTGCACTGGCTGAAACGAGAAATAGCCCAATGGGCCCACAAACGGTGATTGATTCTAGACCGACCGCCATTCAAGTGAGTGCTTTACCTCTGGGCTACATCACACCCATACTTCGCTGTATTAGAAATGCTAAGATGACCAAAAACATTTCGGTTGTACGAATATAGTTAATCTAAGCAATAAAATCTTAAGTAATGCTTGCTTTCATTTATAAAAAAATTTGTTTAATAGCGAACAATATGCTGTAGTGTTTAAAAACTTGGGTCTGTCACTTTAATAGTAAAACCTGATAATACATTCTGCTACAACCACTTGGTCTGTATAATTAATGTATAATAAAATTAATATACAAAACACTTTCAGGCCATAGGATTTCAAATTTAATGGGAAACACCTTCTTGGTTCTGTGCCTTGTGATCATGGGAACCCATCAGAAACTGTTTTTAAATATATATATATATATATATACATGTATTATTTTCGTTGAATTGCCGTACTCGATATACATGTACAATGTAATAATCATGGGAAATGAAATTTCGGTTCTGTGATTTTATCAACACGCTACCGGAAACAGTCGTTTCTGTGAAATCCTAAAGCCTGCACTTTAAAACGATCATTCCTTTCTCTGTTTATTGCTGCAACTATTAATAAGTCGAAACAATATTTAAAATTTTATAAATATTTAGAAATTTCAATTACATTTTTATCTATTTCAGTCTTGCAATTTGGTTTTGTGACGGTCTTTGTTGCTGCATTTCCCCTGGCTCCATTGTTTGCTCTTCTTAATAACATTATTGAAGTTCGACTGGATGCATACAAATTTGTTACAACTTGGAAACGACCATTAGCTGCAAGAGCACAAGATATTGGTATGAATAATTGTTGTCTTTTGTATCTGCAGTTTTTGATGAAGGTGCCATTAAAATAGGTTTAAACTCACTGCCTATTTTTAGACTTGTTATATGTATATTTTGATTGTTATATTGAAAGAAAAATAAGACAAGGAACAAACAAGAAATCATAGCAGAAATTAAAAGTTAGTTTTTTTTACAAGTTGCTACTTGTTGGCTTTTGGTGGGGGTGGGGGGGGGGAAGGGGGGTGAGATTGGTAGTGGTTAGTCCTGCATATATTTTCGTAAGTTTCTGTACACCTGGTTGTCAGTTTCTGTACACCTGCTTGTCAGTTTCTGTACACCTACTTGTCAGTTTCTGTACACAGGCTTGTCAGTTTCTGTACACAGGCTTGTCAGTTTCTGTACACAGGCTTGTCAGTTTCTGTACACCTGCTTGTCAGTTTCTGTACACCTGCTTGTCAGTTTCTGTACACAGGCTTGTCAGTTTCTGTACACAGGCTTGTCAGTTTCTGTACACCTGCTTGTCAGTTTCTGTACACAGGCTTGTCAGTTTCTGTACACAGGCTTGTCAGTTTCTGTACACAGGCTTGTCAGTTTCTGTACACCTGCTTGTCAGTTTCTGTACACAGGCTTGTCAGTTTCTGTATACCTGCTTGTCAGTTTCTGTACACCTGCTTGTCAGTTTCTGTACACAGGCTTGTCAGTTTCTGTACACCTGCTTGTCAGTTTCTGTACACAGGCTTGTCAGTTTCTGTACACAGGCTTGTCAGTTTCTGTACACAGGCTTGTTAGTTTCTGTGAATCAGTGGATACATGTGGATTTTTCACTTCATCCAGGTAGTTCTTGTGTGTTAATGTGTTGCTTAAATACATTTAATTTATTAAAGAATATAGGATGCAGGGTTAAGAACTGTGCACATTTCTTCTTTCTTGAAGAAATGTAGTTACTGGAAAACATTTATCATTGAAATTAATAGGAAATCTATTCTGTATATATCCATATTGATATGCACACAATTAATGCACAAAGGAAAATGATATTACTTTTAACAAGTTTGATACATATGGGCGTAATAATATCATACTGCTAAGATTGGTTTTTGTGTCTTCTGTGGGCTTTTCTGAATGTTTTTAAACAAACTCCTTGGTTGCTTATGCAGTGGATTTCATATTTAGTGATTGTCACATCTGTGTACCACAGATTTTGTGAGACAGTTTCCAGTCGTGATGATTGTGGGACTAGAGAAATGTACGGAGTTGTAAATTTGGTAATACAGTTTATAGAAATAGCTAATCATGCCTCATAAACTTATTCATGAGTGGCCAGAGTGTCACCTTGTATATATATACATATTATATATCCGATGATTAATAAAAAAACATCAAGGACCCGTTTTTAAAGTTAAAAAGCAGAAAAGTAAGTATTTAAAAATTCATACAAATTTTGAATAATACTAATTTATTTTATTATCTATTGATAGTAAATATTCACTTTGTTGTGTAACTTTTAAAAACTTTGGTCCATGATACAAAACTACATGTAAATGTCGAAACATTCTGTACCATTGAGAAGCTGATCAACAGCTACAGTACACACTGAAAACATTGGTCCATTGGCCCTCCACCTCCTTTACCACAGTCCATAGTCTTTTATTTTCGAAGTGCAATGCAGTTCTTTTACTTTTTTAAGAGTTATTATTCCCCAGAACATATTTAGTTCATCTACCAAGAACTTGTCCACTTATGTGATCACTTTTGACTTTCTCAAGAGGGTGTCCCATATTGAATATTCCATAAGGTTAGTCAGGGGACTTGAGAAAGTAAATTCCAATGTTTGATAAAAGATCTCTTGGAGAAGTACAGAAATGCATTTTATCATAGAAAATAAGACTATACTGTGGTAGAAAAAGAGGAAAAAGATGATAAGCCCATCGGCCAGTGTTGTCAGTACACACTGTATAATTAGCCTTTCAATGGTATATATAAAAAAACATTTACATTAATTTTTTTATCATGCATCATTTTAAAATACATCAAAATGAAAATTATAACATCAATAGATAATATACTCTTCAAAAGAAGAAACGCAAAACGACATTGTCGTAACATTTGGAGAATTGATTTAATTATTGAATGGTGAGTCCGATAATTACCAAATGTTGCAGGATTGTTCACAATTCACTCTAGTCCATTGTGAGTAAGTGATAGGACACACCACCAAGGTCAAGGTCATCTGGAGTCAATACCGGGTGTGGCCTCCGCGTGTGTTGACAACTGCCTGGCACCGCCTGCCCATTGAAGCAACCAGAGTACGGATGACGTCCCGGGGGATGGTGGCCCACTCGGCCTGCAAGGCTGCTGCCAGCTCGGGCAGGGTATGGGCTGTGGTTGTCGCTGTCGGAGGCGTCGGTCCAACTCGTCCCATAGATGCTCAATTGGGTTCAAATCCGGTGATATCGATGGCCAAGGAAGGACATTAATGTTGTTGTTCTGTAGGAAAGCCGTTGTGAGACGTGCTGTGTGAGGCCTGGCGTTGTCATGTTGGAACACTGCGTTGGCGTTGGCCATAACTGGAACGATGTGTGGCCGGAGGATCTGGTCAAAGTAGCCCTGTGCATTCAGGTTGCCCTGCACGTGGACCAGGTCAGTTCTGCCAGTGTGAGATGGCTGCCCACACCATGACACTACCCCCGCCGAATCTGTCCACTTCCTGCACGCAGTTTGCCGCATAACGTTCACCACGACGCCTATACACGCGACATCTTCCATCATGACGTCGGAGCAGAAATCGGGACTCGTCACTGAACCACACCTGTCTCCATCGCAGTTGAGGCCATTGTCGATGAATCTGGCACCACTGCAGTCGGAGTCGACGGTGTTGTGGTGTTAAGATGACACCTCGAACTGGACGTCTGGCACGAATTCCTACCTCACGTAGGCGGTTCCGTACGGTCTGGTCGGATATCCTGCGCAAACCTGGTATTGCTGCGGCTGTGGAGGTGGCAGTAGTCAATCGTTCCCGAAGGTGGCGTACCCGGATGTAGCGGTCCTGCCCGGGGGTAGTGACCCGTGGTCGACCGGATCTAGGGAGGTCACGTGTTGATCCATGTTGCTGGTAATGGTCCCACAGTCTGGAGATGGTGCTTGGGGACACATGGAATGCCCTGGCAACGGCCGTTCTGGATTCGCCTGCGTCTAGTCGGCCGATGGCATTGTTTCTCTGCGGTTCACTGAGACGTGGCATGTCCTGGATTGTCAACTGTCGGCCAGATACAGAGGCCAGGCAAGCGAACACCCTGCACTTTTATACTCTCGGTGTTCATGTTGCACGTGCAGACAACACACGTGCAGTGGTGACATGGTTTGCACGTGGCTGCGTTTTTGCGAATATTCACATTTTGGAACTTTATTGTACAGTAGCTGCGTTTTATCGAATGTAACCGTGGGAATGTGTTTGGGACATGCAATGACCTTATATTCACAAAGCATGAACCGGTAGGAAACATAAAATCGGAGTTATAACCCATTTGTACCCTTTTGCGTTTCTTTTTTTGAAGAGTATATAATAGACTGGTTTTGTACTAAATTTCAATATTCTGTTATGTATATGGGGGATGTTTGTTTTTTTGTTTTTTTAATCATCCAGTATAAAAAAATGTAGTGAACAAGTTGTCTGTTTTAATAGGAGTCTGGTTTGGAATCCTGAAGGGAGTGTCAACAATTGCCATTTTCTCTAATGTAAGTACTGAATAGAAACTAGTTGCTGTATATCTGCCAGGCAATTGGGGTGCAGTAATATGATGTTATGACAATAACTTTCTTTCTGGAAATATTAGGTAAAAATTGTAACAGGTTTTAAAAATCAAATGAAAGGAAAATCCTTCTTAACTTAAAGCATTTCAGATTTTGTAATTCTTTAAGTTTAATGTACTAACTATGGCACATTTTCAACTTAACAATTTAATATCTAAACATGTATTTGCATGCAGTAAACCTGGTGACAATATTACATAATCTATTTACAGTTTGAGTTTGTGATAAAAAAATTGTTTTTAAAAAGATAAGTTATAAAGTAAGAAGGAAGCTACATGTAGATTACATAGCTAATTAATAATTTCATTGCTACCCTTACTACAGTGTATATTTCATTCATACAGCTTTATAAACAAAAATTCTACATGTTCTATATAATGTTCAGTATTACCCATATGGTTAAAAATATCTTGGTACATATCAAAGTGATACGTCTCACTAGAATGCCAAGTGGGACGTAACACTTTTGACGTCACATGATGACATCATCAATTGGCCACTACAACCTTACAGGAACGTCAACGAAACGAGATGAGTGATATAAATTAAGATCGATTATGGGTAATAAATAGGATATTAAACTCGCTACCATTTCGTATCATGTTTATGGCTCTCGTGAAATAATTTTGATTGTCACTCTAAAGCTCATGACAATTGGGACATAAACATGGTACGAAATGGAAGCTTGTTTAATATCCTCTAATTATGTTTTGATGTACATGTATTTGAATAATGACACAACACTTATTTTGTATATTATATTATATAGGCTTGCATCATAGCATTTACATCAGAATTCATCCCGAAGCTGGTATACAAGTACGGTTACAGTAATAACAATTCTCTGGATGGTTACATGGCATGGAGTCTCTCCAAATTCTATGTGAAGGACTTTGAGCCAGAAAGTGTTCCATCCGATAACAAGACTGATGTATTTGGAGTGGTTACCCAATGCTTGTAAGATAATTTTTTTAAATAATTTTATTAACTTAATTATAGTGTTGACAGTTGAGGTGTCAGTAGACATGTATTATTATCATGCAACCATACTTCCTGTGACCCAATGATTAACCCATATCGGATCATTCTAAGTGTCAATATGTCACTGCCTGATAACACTTTCATTGCAAAACTGTTATCTGATTACCCCAGATCACCAACTCGCATTAATATGACGTCATATATTACTGACGACGTTATACTCCCATTGTTAACCTCAGTGACATCATAGCATATAAAAGAGAGAAATTTCTCTCATCCTCAGTTATATGGGACAGAGTTTTCACACGAAAGAAAGCTATGTAAGAAATTTGTATCCCACATGGGATATCACGTGCTTGTGCTTAACATGACGTTCTTTGGTAATATGACGTCATGTTAATGTGAGATGGTGATGTGAGGTCATCAGACAACAATTTTAAATGAATAGTTTGTTATTAAAACTTTCATTATAAAAGCTATCTTGTTGATATGTAGTGGTAAATTATATTTAACACATATAACAAACAGCAAATATGATAGTTTATTTATGATAAAATGGTCAAATAAAAAAGTTACTTTTTCAGCCATCTTTTTCTGTTTGTGTAAAATACTAGTTTATTTATTGAATGGACAAGAGAAAAAGACTCCCATCATATGCAGTGGTAAAAATTTCCACCTTGGGACTTGGCAAGCGCCATCCCAGTTTGAAATTTCCACCACCTCAGGTGTACTTTTTCTATCCCACATGACCATATATGATGGAGTCTTTTAATATTTTGATTGTGCAACATCAGCCAGGTGGTGTATACTGTATTTAACAATAACTTATTGATGCTGGTTTGTTTTTCATGTGGTTGTATCTTCCTTGTATAACGTTATTTGTATTGTTTTTCAGCTACAGAGACTATAGAGACCCATCCTCAGATTACCACTATTCTGTGGCATACTGGCACATAATGAGTGCAAAATTAGCTTTCATCATCGTATTTGTCGTAAGTTTATTGTGATTGATTTATAAGATTTCAAAGAGATTTTTTAAAGTATGTTTGCCTAGGTTTTTAATGCGAATCGTTTGTTTTTTCAATACCTGCCCATTACAAAATAAAATGGTTTGGCTTTTTTGTATTGTTTACTGTTACATTTATAATAAGTAGAGTTAAAAATGAGACCCAAAATTTGTTTTGCTAAGTTGTTGTTAAATATCAGCAAATGACATTACATACATGTATGTTTTTATTTCCAATACAGGCACATGTCACAGATTAGTAAACATGAATAAAAAATCTAAATTTGTTATATATCAGTAAATGTTATATATTTCCACAATATTTTGCTTACATTCTCTTCATACATGACAAAATCATTGCCACTTAAGGTGTGCTTACATATACCAAAAATTTCGATCCCTACTTGACAGAATTGTATAAATCAATGTCATATATTTGAAGAAGAGTTTATCAAAATGAAATGTGTTTATTGTTTATTTATCTAAATTTCCACAATAATTGAATTTTCTGTCTTAATACATGACAACTTTATTGTCATTTAACAAGTAATTACATGTATATAGTAGGGATCTAAATTTTTGGTACATGTAAATACACGTTAAGTGGCAATAAATTTATCATTTATGAAGACCATATAAGCAAAATGTTGGGAAAATATATCAAGTTTATCGATATACAACAAATTTTGAATTTTATTCATGTACAGTAGTATGATTATGAATAGGTCTATGTGTCAAGTGTCTTTCATATAGTAGGGATCGAAAAAAATTGTATATGTCAATACACATTAAGTGGCAATAAATCTGTCATGGTTGAATTGAGTATGAACAAAATATTGCGGAAATATATCAAATTTACTGATATGCAACAAATTTAGAATTTTATTCATGTATACTAATCTGTGTCAAGTGCCTGTGAATAAAGGCTATTTAAAAAAAAAAAAACTATTCAAAATCCTTCATTAAAATTGGCTTTTGACTAAAAGGAAAAACAACCAAAAGTTAACTCTCTTGAATAGTGATATAGTTCATATGATTTTCTCTTGAACTGTAAAAGTAATTTGTATGATTCCTCCACCCCCATCTGCTCTATAGTATACTTACTGAAAACATTAAAATGATGTCGCATCTAAGGCGTCCTTGTTTTTGGATAAAATTTAGAATGTTTAGCATAGATATTTTGTAAGATGCTTTGCAGCGATTACGTGAAAGCAGAAGTAGGACTAACATATTTTATTAATTATTGGGAATAAAAAATGTACAGTAAAAATAGATTTAAACTGTACAATTTACAAGGCTTCTAGAATTTTTATTAAATCCACTAGCCATGGAATCAGTGATTTTTAAAATTTACTAGCCACAATTAAACATTCACTAGCCCTACTTTACTTGGGAGATTGAGCTTAAAAACACTAAGAGTAGGGGATGGGGGTGGGGTCAGGATATTTATATATAAATTTACAAAATAGACTAAAATACAGCATTTGACAACTTGTTTCACTAGCCATCAGGTATGGCAATAGTAGATATTTATTAGCATAACATTAAATATCACTAGCCATGGGAGTGGGGCTACCATAATCTAGAAGCCCTGCAATTTATTATAAAGTTACCCTTTAAAATCATTAACTACTAGTGGTTCCTGAGGTGCATGCCTTTTCTGTTTTACTTAAAGTGGATTTTGAACTATTGCAAACACCAGGATGAAAGAAATGCATGTACTTGGAATTGGCAAACTTGATGATTTAAAACAATGGTTACGAGTTATTTGAAATTCCATGGCTGTAATTATCCAAAATGTTTTACACTGTCTGATTACTAAAATTAGTGACTTTAGAACAATAACTAGTTAAAAAAAACAAAAAACATTCTCTTTCACCTTCCCTTCATTCATCAATCCATCTGTCCATCCATCTGCCCTGATCTATCATCCATCCATCCATCTATCCCATGTGTCCATCCAACCTTCCAAACTGGTCCATTAGCCCAATTGATCCATCCTGGTTCATTTATCCATCCTGATTTTTCCAGCCAGTGCACCACGACTGGTACATCAAAGGCTGTGGTATGTGCTATCCTGTCTATGGGATGGTGCATATAAAAGATCTCTTGCTTCTAATTTAAAAGAGTAGCCCATGAAGTGGCAACAGTGGGTTTCCTCTCTCAGTATCTGTGTGGTCCTTAACCATATGTCCGATGTCATATAACCGTAAATAAAATGTGTTGAGTGCGTTGTTAAATAAACCATTTCCATTTCCATCCTGATTTATCCTTGCATCATGGTTCATCTATCCTGGTCCATTCATTCATTCATTCATTCATCCTGTTCTGTTCATCCATCAATCTACCTATTGTTATTATTGAGGGTCGGTGCATTTTTGCTTTTTGTTTTTTTATCAAACCGTTGGCGGACGAAAATGACCAGGGCCCATATTTATCAAGGAACTTAAGTCATAAAAAAAAACTTAAGTCAGCTAACAATACTTAAGTTTTTGACTTAGATAAGTCATTTTCAAAAACTTAGGACTTTTTTCTTTGTATTTTCCAGATCGCTGTTGGGTTCCTTTCATGGCTAATTGCTTTCTTAGTACCAGATATACCGAGGGAGGTGAAGCTGCAGATTCTGCGAGAGAAGCACTTGGCAAAGGAAGCCCTCTTCAGTGCCAAGTCGACAGCCAAGCTTAGGCAAGACAGAGATCCAAGCAATAGCTATTCCACTACTGCTGGTGCCGTGTCAGAACAACCACTGTACTAGTGGACGGCAACATTCAGCTTTCACTTTCTTCTTTATCAAGTAGATATAATTAACATGACGTTTCCAGCTGTAGCAAGTCTTACAGCTAACCTTTGAAATATCAGATGTTACTAGCTGTAGCAAGTCTTAAAGTTAACCTTGGGTATATCAGATGTAGCAAGTCTTAAAGCTAACCTTGGAAATATCACGTTACCAGCTGTAGCAAGTCTTCAAGGCAAACCCTGTGAAATATTTAACATAGCAAGTCTTGAGGCAAATTCTGTTTAGTGGACATGAGTTTGAAAAGATATCTTGTGCATCCCTGCACATTGTTAATCCCACCTAAACTCACCTGTTTGGTATATGCTCAGGACGAGAAAAATTGCAGTATGGTGTTATACTTAACAGCAGTGGCTGGTGACATTTGCAACTTTGACAAATTATATCATTTATTCTTTTCAAATATCTACTGTACAGTTATTAATAAACACCAAGGAATGTTTTATTTACTGTAGCTATTTATGGGTGTATTAAAGAGTTCTTTTGAGTGACCCCTATATGGAGAACAAAAATGTTAATTTTGATCAGCTTTCATCTGTGAAATACAATGTTTAAAAATGTGAATGCTTTAGAGTTTTAAGTGCTCTGGTATCTGGAGACATGATTAACCTAACCATGACAATTCACTTGGCATAATGGGTTTTTTTTAAAACTCTACATGTTTTCTGCAACTATACATTTTATTAATGTGTTTTGCTTGTGTTTCACACCACCATCAGAGCATGATCATTGGTAATCATGTAATCATGTAATCATGATCATTGGTAATTTTGCCATGTATACCTGTAACATGTTTCCATTTACAATGTGGGATGTTTTATGTGCGTTTTACCAAAGGGCAGTATATAACACAACCTTTGATTTATCAGTCCTGGGGAACTGGTAGGGATTGGGGAGGGGGTATAAAACAGTGTATCTGCTAAAGAGGTTGGATCCTACCCTAGACATTTTATAAATGCATTGATGTCTCATTTACAGCAATGTGTAGGTACTATACTGCCTTCCAATGTCTGAAAACACGAAGTGAAAGTAATGTTATATGGAAACATAGCTTTTGGCATTTGGCAGATTTTCTTACCATATTTTAACACTGTTCATCAAGACATGAGAAAGAATGCCTAGCTATAATATTCTTGACATAGTACGACAAAAAGATAAACACTTTTTACAAAATATAACTGAAAATATTTAGATTTTTTTTTTCTTTTTTACATGTCATTTCATATATTAAAAAAAAAAATCCCAAGTGTTGTCAGTTGACTGTTATTTAATGCAAAATTCAGGCTCTGGTATGCTTCCCAGGTGTCTGTTGCTGTGTAACACTACAATACATGCATCTGTTTATGCTGCTATTTCTTTTTCTTTTGTCTTCAGCAATTTCTGGCATATTAAGCTGAATGAAAAAGTATACTGTTCTTTTTTGTCCAGATATTTAGTTGAAATTTCCCACCAAATGCCTTATACATTTAGCTGATGACTACCGTCTTTTGATCAAGGCAGCTGGTATATGGCTAACTCAGGGTTCTGATTGCTTCTCATTTCCAACAGTTGTTTATTGTATTCTGACTAAGCTGCTATCTGGCCTTGCAGTCTTATATCATCCTAATGCAACATACACAGCTTACGTAAATTCTTGTGTTTTGACAATTAACAATTGTATATATATATATATATGTATGTATGTATATATGTATATATATATATATATCTTGTTATGACAAAGGACTCTTGTTATCAAGTTTCATGTTTGTTTTTATTACACTAAAAAGTGGAAAAGGGTATTCAGCTTTTTGAGCACCTATGGCAAATTAATATGTTTTATGTAACGTAAATAAGTGATGGCATATACAAAATATTTTTAAATGGTGTGTCGATGGAAGAAAAATGATATAGATGATGGATGATCTACAGGTATTTCTAAATAGTTCTTGAGATTGCAGCTTTGAGGTGCCTTTTAAAGACAAAATGTTTCAAGGCAAAGAGTATAGTCCTAGAAAGTGTTTAAGAAAAATATGCACCCAGCCTGATTGGCTTGAAAGGGAATATGTTACATGTTGTGTTTGTGAGCATAAAACATTAAATAATGTTGATAATTTGATGGCCCTGTGATAAGTCAAGAATGTGTTCTTAATAATTTTCAGTTCGTTTTCTATTATTCTGTGTCGTACCAGTAGATTTATTACATGTCAATCATGTTCATTATTGTATGTTGAATCTTTTGTAAATGTGATTTGTATGATTTCAAATTTTTGTAATTTTATTAACACAATTATGCATTATAATTTAGTAGAAAACATTGAGTGCAAATGTGGAATAGCAGTGTCTATTATAATCACTAGAGTTATTAAATTGTTATGGTTTTTCATCACCTTGTTCGATAATTAAACACAGAACTTCATAGAGCTGTTTTCTATTCTCTTAGCATGGTTCTTTTAAAACACTGACCGCACTGTCAAATATTAAATAAAACAACCGGTGCCTGTGTAACCTTTTGCACCAAATTGTATTTCCACTACATAAAGAAAATAATTGCTCAACATCTTATAACACATGTATTTTTATTTCCTTTTTGGGATCCGATGCCTTTATAAGTGAAAAATGTATGAATTAAAATTATCTATAAAGAAATGAATGTGTAGTATTAAAATGATATGAAATGTGCATGTACAAACTTGTATAACCAGTATTTTTACTTTACACTTAATGTATTAAATATTAGATGACTGGTAATAAATGTTGTATTTTAGGGTACACAAAACTCAGTATATTAGTTTTTATAGTTTATAGCATCTACCTTATTTGATATTTTTATTTCAAGTTAATTTATTTCTTAAAATTGTGCTGGGTAAAAATTAATTGTTTTTCTTCAACAATTATTGAAATTGTTATGTCCATCAGTTTGATGTCATGTGACCCAATAATGAGACTAATATGTTTAGCCATTTAAGATATAGGCAGTATTTTTAATGTGTATTAGCTTTCATGCATATATTACAGGGGACAACATTTTAAAATCTTAGGTAACTGGAAGTTGATTCGTGACAATTGTACCTACATGTACATGTAGATAACCAATTGAATGCTCACATGAATTACATTTGCATAATTTAAGCAGTCACCTCAAATTTATATTGAAATAGGTTAATCTTCTGATCAATGTCCGTGATTTTAATTTCAGAATGTGTAATGTTTCACAACATAACTGCTTGGCAGTTTGCATGAATTTAAAAATGTGTAACCAGCACACAAACAGAATGAAGACTTAATGAAATACTGTGCCCTGTGTTATATATTGACCTTTTTTCTTCTGTATATGTACTGAAGAATATTACATACAGATATGTACTGGGTATCAACAATAGCTTGTATGCAAACAGGACTCAATTATTCATTTTACAATTCTTATTTTTGAAATGTTGAAGTCATTAGTTTTCAGTTGTTACTTTGTTTTAGGGGTAATAATCATTATTTTTTTCATAATTATGTTTATAAAGTGTCTGCATGTTCAGATTTTCTTGTTTCAGCACATGTATCTTTAAAATAGTTCCTTTCGGAGACACTGTGTGTCTCTGAATTGATGTAAAATGACTAATGAAAAACATTTAAACATTTTTTTTATTTTTATTTTTATTTTTTTTACATTTTTAGACCATTTTGTTATTTTGTAATTTATCTGTGAATTTATGCATTTTAAAAATGTTACATTTGTAAGACTTTAAACCACCGAACTGAAAACATGGGTCTCAACATTATGTCAGTGAACAGTAACTGATATAAAATGCTAGTTTTGTAACACTATGCATATTGTTTACTTAATATAACAATACAGCTCCTCGACATTTGTCTCAGTAAACTGTGCAATATGGCTGCTGTGTTTTCTCTCACAGTCTTTTGTACTCTGTTGTTACATTATAAAATTAATGGTCTATTTAATTATCTTTGTTCACAGTTTTTTTTCAAAACTGGCACAATAACAAAGGGTATCTATGTTACCGGGTAGTTGGGTTTTTTTAATTGTATTGTTTTCACTATATATTTATATACAGACACTGTATAATATTATGTAACATTATTTTAAGGTTTTTTTTGTGTATTTTGTTTTGCTACTGAATCTAAGTGCCTACTACTTAATGTAGGTTTTCAACATTAATGAAATAAGCTTGTTATTACTTAAAGTATTGTGTTGCAAGTTTTACTATTTTATTTCTATTTTAAGTTTATCCCACGCATCAGAGAGCAAATAAAATGAGAGAAAAGATTACCTGTAAAGGATTTGTAGACTTGACGGAAAATATCATAAGATTTCCAAGAAAGACCTTGCCTTGACAAACATTTACCAGTCAATGGCTCTTTGGGAAGTACTAGTAATGTGTATTTTTGTTTTGTACAATAGCCCTAGTTAACATTTTTATTTGACAGACCCTGCATGCACTTATAACTTAAAATGTTCTTGTCTGACTAATATCTACAAAGTCAAATATACCTTCTCACTAGTTGACTATCAGTTCTGTTATGGTGCATGGGTTGAGCTGTACCAGGCAGCACTCTCCACCAAACTGGAAGACGTATTCTAGCAGAAGTGAATGACATATATACTCTTCAAAAAAAGTAGGGAAACCTGAAATATTAATGTTAACATCAGCTATTAGACCGAACATTTGTTTGGACCACAGACATCCTAATGAAGAACGTTCAGGTCTGTTTATCAACACACCGAACACACATTCCATAGTTTGCATGTGCATCACGCAGTTGCCCTGTACATGTGGGTGGGGTGTCATTCTCAATTTTGACATTTTCCAGGAAGGTCGATTAATCACTGTGGAACATTATTTCTGTCAATCTTTTTCATTCTTTTGATCATACAGTTGTTATTGTTTTGTTTTAGTCATTTTTATTGTTTGAATTTGCAATTTACTGATAAAAAACCCCGTCAACTTTCAAATTTCACTTCTGACCCCAATCGTCCTTCAAGATCTTTGGTGATCATAAAACCTACTGTAATACTAAACTACCAGTTATAATGTTTGCCCAATTAATTCACTATTATCATATAAGCATTCCCCACAGCTAATATACCTTACAATTTTGGCAATTGTAAATTCTTATTAGAGTTCCCCTACTTTTTTTGAAGAGTATAGATTGGTAATACATGTACAATATGAAGAAACCTATATCCTGCAGTTGTCTACCACATCATACCTGATTACCTTTTTAGTAGTACAATGAAGTGACACCATTCCATACTTAGTTTACCAATCAACGATTACTGCTTATGTTAAGCTTTGAAACCAAAAATGTATATGGTTTATGATTTTATTAATGACATAATGTGTTGGAAACAAAATATGTATTATTGCAGTAACAAATTATTATTTTTTAAATACTGTAGCTTTAAAACCTTTTTTCGTGAACAACACTTGCTGAGGTTTGATTGATAATGACCAATTGATTCTACCTTATATGGAGTAAAACACTTCTAAATTTTCAATTTTTGACATTTATTTCTAATCTACATGTATTACATTGTTATCATCATAATTCTTCAATTATTAATGATTTACGCTCTGACCTTTGTGATGTGTTTTTGTTATGTATCATTTTCTTTGTATAAAATGTAGATTTGTTTTCAAAAGATACATTTGTTTAGGATTCTGAATGTTTGTGTAATTTTCTTTCCTGTTCATGAATTTCACTATTTTTAAGAATTATATTTGCTATGTAGTTGTTTATTATTATTATTTTCATTTTTTTACCTTCTATTTGTAGTACTATACATACAATCAATCAATTTATCTGAAATGGATATTGCTCATCAGACTGTTGTGCTCATTCATCAAATTTGTTCTTAAATGTAGATTGTATATTGTGATAATATGTAGTGTTTGCTCATTTGACTTCGGTTTTGTTTTATAAGGCTTTATTTTTCCACTCATCATAATCATCTATTCAGTCTTAATCATATGCTGTTTAATGATTTTATTTTTAAAAATAATTTTCAGTGTTTTTTTTCTCAAAATAGAGAGTTGAAAAAATATTTGACATTTTTGGTGAACCAGAGTAACAGCATGTGTAGTTAGACTATTTGGTATATGCATGTACGCATTGGTAACTTGTATGGGTTAAGCATAACAGATAAGATTATCTGAGAGACCTGAATATACCTTTTTTTCTGGGTTTTTTTTTACAGTATCTGTATTCTCAAACACACCTGCAGAAGGTAAAACAAATATATCCCCATAATCTTTTTTTAGCAAACTTAAGTTTTTGTCATAAATTAAATTGTGTGTCAGTTTATGTTAACAATATCAATTATATATTATTTTTATACATACATGCCTGTACCAAAACATCCCAAAATGTCAGTATCATAAATTGAGAAAGAACAGACATCTGTCTTACTGCAGTTTTAAAATATATCATGTCAATCATAAATGCTTCTTTTTGTTTCTTTAACATCAACATCTGTGGTAACCTTTTAGCATAATGTTTGTCACTTTGGATTTAAAATTAACTAAACTATGCATGCTAAGACGGACTTTCATAAACAATTTTAGAGTTATGTATGAAGTTCATTACAGTGCCTAGGACATCTTCATAATAAACACTGTGAGGTGCTATATCACAGTTATACTTGCTATATTTCCCTTTTTTTTTTACATTTATTTGTAAATAAATAACTACAAAATTAATTGATCTCATGTATGATCTATGCATAAATAACTCAGAAATATTGAAATTGTAATGTGCTTATATGCCGTGGGAACAGAGTGCCATTCAGTAGGATCAGTTCCCTGACTCAATATTTGTTATGACATAATAAAATATGTTTGTTTAACTACACCAATAAAGCACAGTGATTTATTTATCAATGCCTATTAGATGTCAAACATTTTATAATACTGACATATAGTCTTAGAGGAAATCCACTAAATGTTTCCATTAGCAGCACCGGCCTCGGTGGCGTCGTGGCAGGTCATCGGTCTACAGGCTGGTAGGTACTGGGTTCGGATCCCAGTCGAGGCATGGAATTTTTAATCCAGATACCGACTCCAAACCCTGAGTGAGTGCTCCGCAAGGCTCAATGGGTAGGTGTAAACCACTTGCACCGACCAGTGATCCATAACTGGTTCAACAAAGGCCATGGTTTGTGCTATCCTGCCTGTGGGAAGCGCAAATAAAAGATCCCTTGCTGCCTGTCGTAAAAGAGTAGCCTATGTGGCGACAGCGGGTTTCCTCTAAAAAAATCTGTGTGGTCCTTAACCATATGTCTGACGCCATATAACCGTAAATAAAATGTGTTGAGTGCGTCGTTAAATAAAACACTTCTTTCTTTCTTTCTTTCCATTAGCAGCAAGGGATCTTTTATATGTTCTGCCTGTGGGAAAGTGCCTATAAAAGATCCCTTGCTGCTAATGGAACAATTTAGTGGGTTTCCTCTAAGACTATATGTCATTGTTATCAAATGTTTGACATCCAATAGCCGATGATTAATAATTTAAATTTAATATGCAGAAATGTTAAAAGGGCAGCAAAATCAAGACCGTCTCTGTAAAGCATAGACCTTGTTTAGTACCCGTATCCCTTGTCACTGAATACTAGTAGTTTACAGGTTGAGCTAATGAACAATTTGGTTTATTTGTATCATCTAACAATTTAAACCTGTTTGTCTTTGAAGAATGCTGCGGTAATATTCTAAGCTGTACATCTGTTTTGTAATAGCATGAGAGGTCAGTGAGTTTTGTCTCATTTGTGGTCCTTGGTTTTTAAATTCTGTTTAAAGAAAGGAAACATTTTACTATTTTTTTATTATTATTATTGATAACAGAAAAAGACAGACATACACACAGACACACATTGTGTCGTAAATTAGTGTTATAGTAATATTTTGACCCATAAATACTGGCTTTGAAATACTGTTTACTGCAGTTCTGTTGTAACTTCTAGGTGTTAGTAGTTCAGCTTGAAACAATGGTGTTAGTAGTTCAGCTTGAAACAATATATATTAACAACTATATTTTCGTACTAGATTTGTTTTTTTCGTCTTCCAGTGCATAATTGTTTCATTGTATTGTATGTCAAATGTTACGGTATGTATAAACATTAACATTGATCTTGTTTCGTTTTGTTGTTTTTGAAGAATTGGAATGAATTCATCTCACAAATCTTCTCTGAAACTCAGTTCCAGAATTATCTAATTTATATCACCTTTGATATAGTATGTTTTTCCTTTGGACTAGCTTACATGTACCTATAGTCTGTTTGCTTGAAAAGGGAACCCATGAATTGACATATAACTTTGTAATGAATAAAGTTAAAATTCATATAAAAATATATATTAAGTTTTTAAACCCATACCAACTCCAATACAAAATTGTGGAAAAAATGTCAATGTAAATAAAAAAAAGTTCCTTTGCTTCGATAGCAATTCAGCTAAGACTGTTCTAGCATTTTGTTTTCACTTCTGTATTAAAAATGAGATTAATCTATTTAATTTGTAAATTTGTTAAATTTTTTATTTAAACAAATGTCTAGTAAAAAAAAAAGAAAAAAAAAAAGTTTTTTGAGTTGGTATGGGTTTTAAAACTCCGTAATATGTTTTAATATAAGATTTAACATACATGTAGTTATATGCCAATTCATCACTTCCCTTTACACGCAAACGGACTATAGCTTAATCATGCCTCCTTCCTCTAGCATTCAATATACATCTGAAAAAAAGTTAAGCATCCTTGCTGTTTTTACCAGCCTCGGTGGTGTCGTGGCAGGCCATCGGTCTACAGGCTGGTAGGTACAGGGTTCGGATCCCAGTCGAGGCATGGGATTTTTAATCCAGATACCGACTCCAAACCCTGAGTGAGTGCTCCGCAAGGCTCAATGGGTAGGTGTAAACCACTTGCACCGACCAGTGATCCATAACTGGTTCAACAAAGGCCATGGTTTGTGCTATCCTGCCTGTGGGAAGCGCAAATAAAAGATCCCTTGCTGCTAATCGGAAGAGTAGCCCATGTAGTGGCGACAGCGGGTTTCCTCTCAAATTCTGTGTGGTCCGTAACCATATGTCTGACGCCATATAACCGTAAATAAAATGTGTTGAGTGCGTCGTTAAATAAAACATTTCTTTCTTTCCTTGCTGTTTTGACCATACGGTTTGAAAAGAGACTCGACCATTTATATGGATATTCCGCATTATTTTTTCCCTTGGAGCGGGACTCTCTTGTCTGTGGGAGTGGGGATCGTCCGATCCCACGCCCTTTGGTTACGGGCTAGTAGATGTGGGACGGGATAATAGTGGATTCGACCAAGCTCCTCAGGTGAGTGCTCTACTGACATCTATATCCCACCGAGGCATCAGGAGTCAGGGGCCCGGTCTACCCCCCTCCCTAAATTTTGCGATAGTTATAATTTTATTATATATTAATTTTCATTTTTTACGATCCCCTCCAAACCTCCCCCCAAAGTTCCCTTGGCATTCCACCTGATGTCATTGGGGCCCCCCTAAATGGATTTTCTGAATCCGCCACTGACAGCACCTAAATGGCATAAATCTCGAAAGAAAACCGGTGCCTTTGACGTTCGTTACAATGCATTATTGAGTAGTGTTAAACTTTTCAACTTCTTTTTATCGCGGAAACCAAATATTTACACAAAAAAGAAAAAAAACCCAAACATTTAAACATTTTTCATAATTTATTAATAAATATTGTACAATATTCACAGTGAAGCGTACAAACAAGTAAATGATGACCACGGGTTTTTTTTATGGGAGGAATTTTTTTTATTTTTTAAACTTAATATCGCCAACAGAGTATTAACATACAACAAAGTCTCCAATAATATTAGGACGGATTAACAAATCATTTAACACCACGTACACTTTTTTCCCTTGTTAAAAAAAGTTTTGCCGTTCAGTAATCCCAACTCTCTACTGATATCCACAATAGCTGGAGGCTGACAGGAAACGTATGGGTAGAACACCAGCACACTTTTCGATCGTCCACCAGTCTTGTCTTTTGTCGTCCGCTGTTTCGCGGTACCGACAAGGCACTGGCTGATCTTCCTCAACACTTTCTTCACGGTGGTCGTCTTGGCAGCGGCGTCCACGGTCTCTTCCTGGGAGTCTGCGAGGCACCTGCTCAGCCTGTAGATGAGCTGCTCTTTACGTCTGTGTTCCTGGTGCTCCTCACACTTCAGTCTTTCGTTCACTTGTTGCTGGACGTACTCCGTGAAGCCGTGGTTCAGCACGTGGGTGGAACTTGTATGAGAACATTCTTCTCTGGAATCCTGAAAAAAGACAATCAGTTAATATAATTTCATAATAGTTATTGTTAATGCATAATTCTTTCATTTAGATTTTTTTTTCACTGTAAAATTTACTTAAAGCCTCTTGTTTAAAATGTATTTCTGGAAAAGGAAACTCGACCGCACACCCACCTTTTGCATTCTTTATTATTTCAAAGTACAAAATGCCAGAATTTGAAATTTAAATAACAATATGTGAACTTTATTTGTTGAGCAAAGAATTAAAACACTGCTCATACAGGGCCGTAGCTAGGATTTTTTGTTGGGGGGGGGGGGGGGGGGGGGCGCAACTGAATATAGCTAATAATCTTTAAAATCCTTAAACGGTTAAGAAGAGAATTTTCTTTAAGTTTCTATAATTCTTTCCGGATTTTTTAGCTACGGCCCTGTCATAGTTAAAATACTATTAAGATTATACTTGCAATTATTTATTTCGTATTTAAACATTTAAAAATTAGTTGGAACAAGATAGGAAATAAAAATAATACGGGAAATCCCTCCAAAAAACAAACCTCGGACCGATAAAATAAATTTAATAGGCAGTAATTCGTATATGTAATGTCTATATATTAAATTAGAATTATTTTAACTGGATACATATGAGTTATTAATATATCTATTTTTGGAAAGTGGTATGGATTTGTGTGGGTATGTGTGATATATACCTATTCATATTCATACATGAATGTAAATAAACTAGAACATACCTCAATATCGTCAATATTCTGTGTGGATTCCAGCAATGACGTACAGTCTAAGGAGATGACGTCACTTTGATTGTGATCCATTGGGGAGTCGTCTACCCATGATATGCCACTGATGTTCGGAGTCGCCACGCGTGTGATGTTCGGCCGTGGTCTCGCCGCCGGGGTGCTCGTCAACTGTTCGATTGTGAAGATCATGTTCGTATTGTTCATGGTGGCCGTGGAATCGTATGTTTTGTAGATACCCAGTGAGAATCGCTCACCTCTTTATAAAGCCAATGTCACGATATGGCGAGTGAGCAGAGTCGGTCAAAATGAGGCAGTTGAAATAGAGGCAACAGTTAACAGCTTAGCATTACCGTTACCTGGGATATTGGACCACTCAGGGTTATGAATACAATGTAGAGTAATTCCTGACAAGTTAATGATGACAGTAGTTGACATAATCTTGATTATTGGTAGTCAACAAAACAAACTTAATGAGTGAGTAATTGGACAAACTTCCAGTTAAGACGGGACTTTTAAATGGGTAATGTTAATCTTTCTCTGTGTGTGTATGTGTGTGTGCGTGTGTGTGTGCGTGTGTGTGTGCGCGCGCGCGCGCGCGTCTGTGGTTTGTTTTTGTTGGTGGGGATGGGGTTTTTTGGTGTGTTTTTTGTTTTGTTCGTTCTTTGTTTTTTTTGGCGGGTGGGGTAATGCTAGCATTTTAGTACAGCTTAATCTCATATATAAACTAGCAGATTGTAACAATTTTTAAAATGGTATTTATTTAAAACACTAAATTTTGTTTTAATAAATTCAAATGACCTGATTTCACTGTTGTGGACCCAGTCCAGTTGGCGAAATGTCATCTTGTCATTGTAAATATTCACTGTACAAACGTATACATGAGAACTAATTATATGATGAAACATTCCACTTGGAAGATGTTTTTTCTTTATATTTTATTTGATTATATTGTTAAATTTCAAGAAAATAATCAATGCCCCAAACCTCAGTGTCATTGAAGGGTATGTACCACCAAATCAAATCATATAGATAATACTAGCAACACGCACGCGGTGTACTTCTAGAATATGTTTTACATTCATATACATGATCGCACACACATTGGTGCTCATACATGCACACAGATCAGGCTCGTAGCATGGTGAGCATTACTGCAATTATTTGGGGGGGGGGGGGGGGGGCCGGGGGCATGATTCAAAGGTTATTTGCCCGTTACTGTAACTCTCGCCGTTAATCTCGATCCGTTAGTTTCGCCACAACTTTTACATTCAGTCGAGATGTAAAGGTTATACAAAAAAACAAACAAAAACAGCCAAAATTATTGGGGGGGGGGGGGGCGGGTCCTCTGGCCTCCTCCCCTGCTACGGGCCTGCAGATGAGAGAGCGAGAGAGAGAGAGAGAGAGAGAGAGAGAGAGAGAGAGAGAGAGAGAGAGAGAGAGAGAGAGAGAGAGAGGGGATACTTTTTATTATATTTTAACAACATATCTTTAAGATACAGCTGTATTTTCTCTGTGTATTAAGTTGATTGTCCTTACGTACTAAACGTCGTTTATTTGTCAGTTGCTGCTACATTTGCCTCTGTATGTCTGTCAGTGTTTCTGTTTTGACATCAACTAATTTATCACAAATTCACACAAAAATCTAAACGATCAAATGGTTAAAACATACTGGTTAAAATATTCACGACTGTCACCGCACAACCCCCCACCCCCCCAAAAAACCCACAACAAAAACAAACAAACAACAAAAAACACACCAAAAAACACACAAAAACAACAACAACAAACAACATTAACAACAACACACAAACATATACCAAACAAACTTAAATATTATTTCCCCAGCAATATTCGTTTTTGCATGTATAGCGGATATTAGAACAGAGTTTTCACCAAACCTGCACAAATACATATTTTGTGCCTTCGGATTCCGACAAAAACAGCTTAAAACTTCACTATACTATAAAACTGACCCAAAGTACAGAATAACTTTAGTTTTTTTCTTTCTTAAAACGTGTTTTTTTGCTTCCCGACAAAAAACGTCGGTTATAAAAAGACCATGTTTTTGTGGGTTTGGTTGAAACACGGCTTTAGTGAACAAACGTGACTGAATTCTGAAAGGGAAGTAGATTGTATACCATGGTGACGTCATACGACTCAATTCGGGGTACCCTGAACAACCTTACACGGAAACACGCCGCAATCGAGGTCATATCTCTTTATACAGAAACTGTTTTAGACTGTGTACTTCTTTCTCTTTCCTTTCAAAATGAGGTAAGTTATAAATCAGTTAGCCCGTAGGAAGGATACTGATGTGAGCCTATTTACGTATCATATAGAATCGTTATATTTACTATATTAAACGGCTTGTAGGACATAGGCCTATGTATATAACGTAACTAGTAAGAGAATTACAATCTCCTTCACCACGGGCGTAGGAAGGTGCCAGGAAGAGTATGTATGTATGTGTGTGTGTGTGGGGGGGGGGGGGGGGGGGGGGGGGGGGGATACACCCACACATATATTATATATATACATATATATAAATATGTACAAAAATATAAAAAGCATCGCTGCTGCTACAAAGTGTGTGTGTGTGTGGGGGGGGGGGGGGGGGACGACAAGCCCCCTCGCTTCCTACACCAGTGCTGATGAAGTCGATGCGGCCGAAACATAGGAAACCATTAATTGTAACGAATGTGTTTTATACATGTGGAAGTCGGCGCTACGTTATCGTATCTACAATGAACTAGGTCAGCTGTTAAAATGTTAGTATCGATGCGCGTTATTATCCGCATACCTGTGTATTACACACAATACCAGTACCGACATACTCGGTAATTTCCGTATTTCGAGTTCCTTGTCAACTGGAAACTCGGCTCTCTAGCTTCCGTAAATGTGCTCATCAAATACACATGTACACGGGCGTAGGAACTGTCCTGGGCACACACCTCAGCTATCTGGGCTGTCTGTCAGGACAGTCGGTTAGTTGTTAGTGGTTAGGGAGAGAGAAGATGGTGTAGTGGTTTTACACCTACCCACTGAGTCGTTAAAACTCGCTCTGGGTGATGTCGGTATCGGGCTGCGAACACTGTATCTACCAGCCTTATGTCCGATGGCTTAACCACGACACCACCGAGGCCGGTTGTTACAGCAGCTTAACATAATCCGGTTTTATGAAATAATTCCTCATCGAAAGAAATACTCCAAAATTGTGAAATGCCTTTTGAAATCGTTCTTTGATGAATACAAGTAGGTTGACCTCTGTAGTATTTAAATAACCCATTGGGTTGAAGTTACATGTTACACTATAAGATAAGATAAACTTTATTGCATATAAGCATTCCACATTTCTGGTAGTACAAAAACAATATAAAAAGGGTCCACTTAATTCATATTCGAACCCCCCCCCCAAGGTCCAGATCACGCTACGCCCCTGAAACATGTATGCTATCAGTGGCAGATCCAGATCCATTGTGGAAGTGACATGAGGCGGAATGCCAAGGGAACTTTGGCGGAGGTTTGGAGGGGTGGGGGGGGGGGGGGGGGGGGTGGGGTGAAAATTAATATATAATAAAATTATAACTGTCGCACAATTATGGGGGGGGGGGGGGGCGGGCCCCTGCCCCCAGATCCGTCTCTGGCTATTTATGTTATATGTAGTACTAACTGAAAACATAGATGTTTACAATATTACACCAAGACGATAGAGTAAGTTTCCCGAACATTTGAACGTATGTTTGGTTTCAATAGAATACTCCATATCGCGAACAACACTTTGGAACACAATATGTCTTTTGATTGACAGAATAATAAATCTGTGGTATTTTTAACCTGGGCGCAATTCAAATACATGACTAATTTTATCGCCGATCTTTTTGTAAAAGGAAATATTGAACTTCGCAGCTATTGCAAACAGATACATTATGAAAATGTTTTAGAGATTTGTTAAAGCTAAACCACCTATGACTAGCGACATTAAAACCTCGTATTACCATTACACAGGGTGGGATGGAGTATGTGTGGAAGCAGTTCATCCCATTTCCCCATGATCGTTGCACTACTATCTCATTCTGCAATGCTAAAATGTGCTCAACTGTATCGTCTGTTAAGTGCGTGTTCATCGATATGTAAGCGTCACGTCCTATAATGAGGTATTTACAAAGTGCTTCGTTCAATTTATGTACAAATGGAAATGGAAATATTTATAGCCTATACAAGATTTAGACACATTTGGGGAGTTTCATGTTGAAACTTGTATCGTAGTGGACTCATTATGAATTTCTCGTGTGATCGTGGATATAATTTTTCATTTATAAATATGTCATGTTCATAAATACATTATTAATGATGGTGAACATACCGGGTAACATATCATATCATTTTTAAATGTTCACTTCATATTTTATTGTTTCCTTTTACTGTTCAAATTATTCGTTTTGCTTTTCTTTAAAATATATATTTTAAATAATTGTTTTTGAAAAACAATGCCAGTTTACGATATTAATATTGCAATATTATATTATATGTAATTAACAGAAAGTAACACTTCATTAGTTTATCTTTTATATGCTATAAAATACGTGTCCATTCAATAAAGGTCCTATTATACCATATTCGAGTAAACACATAGGTTTTTTTTTAGTTAGTTTTTTTTTAGCATGCATGTAATTTAATATATGTAATATGACGCATCGCGTCACCCAGTAAACATATAACTAACATATTAAATTTGACCCCCCCCCCCCCAAAAAAAAAAAAAAAATGCTTTTGAAACACTGGTGCCAAGGAGTCATCTACTACCGGGATTGGTCGTTTCAAAAGTTCCCACCCTCATTGATTCTAAAGTGGCATTCAGAATAGTAAAAATAATAGTTTACGACTTGTTTATGCAGATGTGTTAATTCCATTTTCACAGATCATATGTAAAATTAAAATAAAAAACTGTAATTAAAATGTTATTTATATTTTCATATATACAAGGAGATAGCAGCTAACTCGTGGCTGACACCAACTGACTAGTGCTTTCACTGTTGATTACTGCTGAAGTTAGGAGAAAATTCTTTAAGTAGAGCTTCAGCTTGAACTTTATTTACATGCCCCTATACCACTAGGGTTTCACGCATGTCCACCCCGGGTCCAGTCTTTGGCATGGTCAGTGGCCTCATCCGGGACAGTAATTCTTTTAGTGGAAACTGTTTTGAATACTGTTTCATTTCACACGCAGACTAGTCTACTTATAACATGCTTTCTATATTGTTTGTTAATTTTCCGCGATTTATTTAAATAAATCATTTAGGATAGTAAATGTATTATTTGTTTTTGTTTTTTCAGCTTCAAGGTAATCTTAGTGACAATACTGACATGTCCAGTTCTGATTTTGCCACAAGACGAAATAAATGTTCCAACAACGAATAAGCTTTCAACAACATCTCAGCCTAACCTGACTTGCAGTGTAATCAAGTCCGTTGCCAACTGCTCTAACCGAGGACTGCCAGACGTACCCACCACACTTCCGGCAACAATAACCGTCCTTCTGATGGACCATAACAAAGTGAAGAATCTGACATCGAAAAACTTCGCCAGGTTTGAAAATCTCACTCACTTAGATATTTCCCATAACATAATTAAGCAAGTGGCGGATGATTCCTTCGGTGGCTTAACACATCTCCAGTGTTTGCACATGGAAGGGAATCGTGTTCAGTGTGCTGATAAGGCTCTGTCTGTTCTTCACTCACTGGAGGAACTCTGTTTAGATGGAAGTTCCAATATGACTTTTGGTGAACATTTCCAAAACCTGACGAAACTGACCTCTTTGAGTTTGTCTGGACATGAAGGTGAATGCAAACTATACAACATTTACAACAATACATTTGAATATGTCCCACATCTAAAACTGTTAAACCTCACATACTGTGATTTGAGGAATATTGAAGCTGGAGCCTTTGTGCCTTTAAGGAGAATTGAAGTGTTGGATATATCTGATAACTATTATATGTATTTCCGAAATTTTCAAAATGTTACTTATGGTCTGATAAATTCCTCAATCCAAATATTAAAAGCCAACTCTATTGTTAAACCTTGGTCGGTCTGCAACATATTATACAAGGAACATTTGCAACATTTGAAAAACACCGGTCTTCAAAAATTGTTCATTGATCACAATCGACTGGAAGTCTTTGGAACTGGAACCTTATTAACATTTCCAGAATCGCTTTGGTACATATCGGCTCGTTCCAACCTGTTTACATTTGGCCCGTACGTGTACGAGTTGAAACAGATGACAAATGTCACTCATCTGTATTTAGGACAAAATCTTTTACAGTCACTACCATATTTTCCACATATACGACACAAAACGCAGAAAAATATTGTTTTGTGTGACACAGACTCTGACAGTATTTGTCAATATCGTAACAGATATAAATCAATATATAACCAAGAGCCCATTGCCATACCACCACCATCACCATCAAGCCAGAACAGCAAACCTAAACCTATGTGGCTTATTGTACCACCAAATCTGCAGGTATTAGCTCTTCCTTGCGAAAAGGTATCTTTTAACATTGGTTGGACAAAGGTAACTGCTAACAATATAACTACTATTGACATAAGCTGTAACTGGTTCTCTCAATGGACTGGCCCCGTGGAAGGACTAGAAAAACTCGAAATCCTGGACCTTTCTCACAACACAGCTCAGTATGTATCAAGACATTTCTTTTCGAGTTTTCCACAGCTAAAAAAACTAAATATTTCTTCGAATAATGTTGGCTTCGTGACGCGGATGAGAAACGACTCACTTATATTTGACAACCTTACATCTCTTGAGGTATTAGACATGTCCTTCAATGATATACACAGTCTTCCAGATAACATTTTTCAGGACTTGGTATCTGTTAAAACAATAAATCTGTCTTTCAATTCTCTGTATCTGGACCTGCCACTGCGAGTAGCTCACATGAAGAACCTTCAGTTACTGGATCTTTCAAATAATCAGATTCGATGGTTTTCTGACGTTCTTATGCAAGACCTGGACACACTGGCGGCTTCTCACAACGTAACAGTACATATGATATATAACCCAATATCTTGCACTTGTAGTAATTTAGATTTTCTCAATTGGATGAAGTCATCAAGGGTACTTTTCACTAAGGTCCATAATTACACTTGTGCTTTTGAAGACAAGACGTTTAGTCCGATGGGTCAGTTTGAAGATACTGTCAACAGACTGCAGAAGGAATGTTCCACTCATCTGGGACTGGTACTCGGCTGCGTCTTTGTCATTGTCATTGTACTTGTTATTATAAGTGGCGCAATGGCGTACAGGTACAGGTGGAATATGCGATACTGGTATTACGCTGCTAGACTAAGATTAAAAAGTGAATTGCTGGTGGATGAGGAAGGTGAATCGTTCACATTTTATGCTTTCGTTTCCCACGCAGATGAAGACGAAGATTTTGTTGTAGACGAAATGAGAAATCGTTTAGAAACGGAAGAATCTGGAATAAATCTTAACATACATCACCGAGATTTCATACCTGGACAAGACATAGCATCAAACATACTGTCCGCAATACAAAGAAGCAGAAAGACCGTTGTAGTTTTGTCCAGGTACTTCTTGGAAAGCTATTGGTGTATGTACGAATTGCAAATGGCAAATATGGAAAGCATAAAAACTGGACGGGACGTTCTGATCATTATCATGTATGAAGATATTTCAACAAGGAAGATACCCAAGGAAGTCTTGTATCATCTGAAAACAGATTCATATATTACATATCCCCGTTATCGAGATGAGGATCAAGTTGATCTGTTTTGGAGGCGACTTATCGCAGCAATTAAAAACACATAAAAATACGTGATGGGAGTTAACCATAGCAAGGAAACATACCGAACATTAATATTGTGTCTACGAGAGTACAACGATTATCGACAATGTAATTAGTTTCATGAACTTTGGAGTAACCTTAATACAGCACTGAAACTTCTTTAGAAAGGAACTATTTAACACTTTCAGAAACAATAGTAGTAAACTGTACACAGTATACTTCTAGTAAAAAATACTGTTCAGCATCAATATCGGACTGAATATAAGAATAAAAAATAAGTGTGAACATAACACTGATCGGTAAATATTAACACTAATACGTTTTCAAATTTAAACATATATCTAACAACGTTATATTAACTCTTAATAATATCTTTAAAGTTAGGGTATTATTTAATCACTGCCTTCAATCATTGTTATTTATTATTATTTATTTATTTTTATTTTTTATCTTTTATTATATTTTTTTATTTTTTTATTTTTTTTATTTTATTTTTTTTTAGGAGTGGGGGGGGGGGGGGGGTCAAATCCCCTTCCTGCTCAAGTTATTATTTTTTTTTCGAATATATTTTCTTGGTTAGCATGACTCGAACTCCTTATAAACTTAACTTGCCAGTCTAGAGCCCCCACCCCTACCCCAAAAAACTCACCACACACACACACACACACACACACACACACACATACACACACACACACACCTACCTCTGCTAAAATTCCTTCACACCCTTGCAGATTCATATGTTATGGCTTCTATCACCCACTTTTAAAATGTTATATTGTTTTGACTAATTACTGGCGAATTGATTAACGCAGATTATCGTCATTTTTCTCGCGGGGGGTGGGGGGTGGGGATTTACTTTTTCAGGGATAAATACCTTTAAATCTACCATTTTTATTTAACGCCCACCGAGACACGTTTAAAACAAACACTCGTATCTCTTGAGTGGCGAGTTGGTATTACCATGGCCAGCTGTCTTGTCCTGGGTTGGTGTTGGCTACAGAAATACACACGGAAGTTTAAACCTGTACGGCAGTACACAAAAGACGCGATCTCTACAAGTTCCTTAAGGCCACGCCACACGATACGAGTGACTCGTGCGAAAATTGTCGACTGCATAGCAACTGAAATCGTAATGTATGTCTCGTCACAATCGGGTGAGATGGGGGGGGGGGGGGGGGGGGGGGGGGGCATACGTACGTACTCCCATTTTTGTAGGGGGTAGGCTGATTTTTGCCCTAATTAAACAGAAATGCCCTAACGTCGATGTCATAGTTTAGTCATATTTGCATTACTACCAAACAACAACATAGGGTTCAAAACTATGCATTTTAAAATGGATTGCAACCAATATTTTGACTAGAATGATGGAAATATATAGGTGAAATGTTTTCAAGCCGGCTCATTTTGCCCGAATGTGAAGGTTTGCTCTGGCATTAAAGGAGGGAGGGAGGGGTTGCCCTCTTGACCCACCTATCTCTTGGGCTTATTTCCAAGTGGAGGAGTATCGTTTTTTATTATTACCTAATATACTTATACTAATCCAATCATATATATATATATATATATATATATATATATATATATATATATATATATATATATATATATATATATATAATTGACCGCAAATTGACCGCAAATTTTTTTGGTTCATGCAAGTATGAACCGAAAAAACGATGTGCACACTGTATGACTCCGCGTAGAGGGTGCACGTCGTTTTTTCTATTCATACTTGCATGAACCATAACATATTTGCGCTCAAATCTTATAATTAAATTTATGAGTACTTTAACAATACATAACTGAATTTATTTTGTCTAGCTTTAAATACGCCTGTAGTATTGTTTGTGTAAACTTCATTGATACTTATGTCGCGTAAGAATGCAAACGTTATTCACTATTATTTGAATCATAGCTGCTGTGCATTTTTACGGATCATTTAGTTATATTGCAAGGAATTGTCCTATTTGTGTTTAGTTTATATTTTATGAAAGAGAATGAGGGAACGTGTCTAACATTTATGCTGTCGGTTAATTTTCGCCAATTGCTGTAGAATATTGCTTACAAGTAAGTTACAGGCGTGAAGTTTCCTACATGATTTCTTTGGCGCCACCGACCGAGTCTTATGTCATGATTAGCGAATATTTTTTGTTGTTGTTTTGTTTCTTTTTTGTTGTTGTTGTTGTTGTTGTTGTTGTTGTTTTTAAATCAATGCGCAAGAATCTACATGTCTACTCTGCTATAGCATTTTCCGTTATATCGTATACATTTTTGTATTGCTTTTGTAGCTTTCACATGTGTTTTCTTCAAAATATCTAAATATGGTTGCCTGAATAGTCCGGCTTGTTGCACAAAAGTAGTGCAAGTCAATGTGTGTGTGTGTGTGGGGGGGGGGGGGGGGGGGGGGGGGGGGGGGGGGAATAGGTGTGGCTTAAAATATTTTTTTGGTTCATCGAGATATGAACGAAAGATAGTAAGAATCTCTGGACCAATCAGATTGCTGTAAAGTGTATAGACGCAAAGGAAATTTAATTATATATATAAATAAATATATATATATATATATATATATATATATATGTGTGTGTGTGTGTGTGTGTGTGTGTGTGTGTGTGTGTGTGTGTGTGTGTGTGTTTACTATGCGTGACGCCTTTGCATTAACTGCTGCATAACACTATTGTTGTATTTTTTATACCGTGTACATTTTGTACGCATTTCGTGATACATGTAATAATATTCGGATTTTCTCCAGTGATTAATTATTAACTTTACTTATATTATATGTGTTGTATGTTTATAATAGTCGTGGTTCCATTCAGTAGGTTTAGCTTGACATCCTTGCTCATATCTAGTTGAAGTTCAAGCACGCTATGTGTGGGCATTATATATATCTTTTGAGTCAGGCAATGGCTAGGCACAGCAGTGGCGAAATAAAGCGATTTGATCTAAATAACGTTCTGTAGTATTGTAGTGTAATACAGGCGCGGATGCAAGATTTTTCTAGGGAGGGGGTTCAAAGTTTTAAAATGGCAGTTAAACTAGTAAAGGGTACCTACAGTATTGAAAAGTACATTAACATGCATATTGCATATGCCCAATGTTACATATTTCTTGTCCGGTGCCCAACACTAAGAACAAATTAAATTCGTTATAATTATGTGTCTGCTAAACACAGTTTTTATTTTTGTATTTTTTTGGGGGGTGGGGGTGAGAGTTAAGAGCACTTCGAAATTGGTGTGGATGGGTTGCGCACCTCAGTATCTTCCGCCTGTACCGCCCAAAGTAGTTTTTGTTTATTAATAATAATAATAGGAGAGAGTGATTCATGTAAATACTAAATGTATTTTCCCTGTGTTTATAGATTTAAATATAGTTTCGTGTTTTGCATTAATAAAAATGCTTTTCCATAAAATATTTGAATGTTTTAAATATGCAAATCTGGTGTAAGATACAGTCAATCAGGTTATTCACCTGCTCTGACATCGTAGTACTTGACAACAAGAAAGATGCCTCTATTCTATTATTGCTATTATATATATATATATTTATTACCCCAGCGGTCACTTATAACAGGGAAAATATTTTCCATATTTCCTCAGTGAGAAATATTCTGCATTGGTCTAACGAACAATACTATTGGACAATTTAAGGCTTACAAACCAATGACCTTGTCGGTACTAAATATGACGTCATCACGATTTGGCAAACACACAAAATGACGTCATGTAGTTTAAAGAGTTTGCGTGTACGGCTCTCTGTTTTTGGTGTTAAATTTATAACAAAATGTAATTTTAATGCAATTCCTTATAGATTTTGTAGCAGAATAAAGAGAAAAGTATCTATGAACGTCATTCAATTACAAAGTTATAGCAATTCTCAGAACAGTGCATAAAGTGGTTTACATCGTTTCAATACAGGTTGGCCTTCGTGCATGTGCGTCGAAAATAAAGCCTGGCTTTTACAGAAAAAATAGCTGAGGTAATAAATAGAATAACAAACTCGGTACCAGTTATTTTCAAATTTATGTCCCTCGTGAAATAATTTTCATTTCTCATTCGCTAAAGCTCGTGACAACCGAAAACTATTTCACTCTGGTAACTCGTTCATTATCATATATATATATATATATATATATATATATATATATATATATATATATATACATCTTTAAAAGTGTATGCTTATCTCTACATGACAGGCTTGTTTCGTGAGAGAGTTGAATTGCTCTCACTCATCAGATGTAGATTTAATTTCACCGTCAACGGAAAGCTGATGACGTAATGGACTTTGTGTCATCGAGGTTACGTAACTATGCAGGTCTATAGGTGATGTGTGGTATGCGCACAGAAGGTATTTGCGTCTGTGTCGACATGCTGATACGAGTTCATTCTTGGAGTTTAGTGTGCTGGTTTCAGGTTTATACATTATGAAAAGTTTTTCCTTCAGGCAGAGGTTACATCTTTTGCTCGCTGGAGAGTATGGCTTTGCTTTGGGTAAAATTTCCCACTTAATGGTGTATGGGGTGAATCTATCCTTTAGTGTCCAAATGTATTGACTTGGCGCTGTTGCGTTCTTCTGTGTTGCGTTTTGAAAACTGCTCGTGTGCGCGGTATATCTCGTTTTAAATGTGTTCTCGGTCAAACCAACGTATGTTTCTTGCTTGTTGTCATCGAGTGTATTAACGGTAGCTTGATATATTACTCCTTTCTGCAAGCATTTACCCTCAAGTGGACATTCAGCTCTTCGTTTACAGTTGCATTCTCTGGAGGGAACGGCGTCTTTGTCTCTGTGTTGTTGAAGTAGAGTTTTGTTATGCGCTGAAATTATTTTCCCAACATTAGGCATGCAGCTATAGCTAATTTTAACGGTGTTTCGATTTATAATTTTGTGGAGAGGGTTGCTTTTGGGAAAGCACTCATCGAGTAATCTGAGGAACTGGTGACCTACGTTGGTTTTCACGTTGGAGCTACATGGTGGGTTGTACCAGGTGATGTTCCTATTGCGGTTGTTTCTGCGTCTGTTGTTTTCTGCTGTTGGGGTGTATTTGAGGTTATAGATATATCCGCTCTTGAGTAAGGCTTCCTTATATGGGCGTTTCGCTTCTTCAAAGATGTATATATTTATTTATTTATTTATCACCACAGCAGCCACTCATAACGGGGAAAATAAAAATCATAATTTCTCACTGAGAAATTATCATGCATTGCATTAACGTACATTGCTATTGGACGATTTGACGCCAACAAACCAATCACCTTGTCGGTACTAAATATGACGTTATCACGATTTGGCAAAGAACACACAATTATGTCACGTAGTTTAAAGCGTTTGCGTTTACGTCTTTCTGGTTTCAGTGTTAAACTTGTAATAAAATGGTGGTTTAATGCAATTCATTAGAGATTTATTTTTTTACAGAATATATAGAACTTTGGGTTTTGACAATTATCTGTGAACTGTGAATAAAATACAAAGTTAAAGCTATATCCAGAACAGTAAAGTAGTTTATGTCGTTTCTATATACATGTACATGGACGTGTAGCCGATGTAAGCTATATCGAAAATAAAGGCTTTTAAGACCCCCCAAATAGCTGGGGTAATAAATAGAATAACAAATTCGGTACCAGTTATTATCAGATTTATGTCCCTCGTGAAATAATTTTCACTTGTCACTCGCTTATAGCTCGTGATAAGTGAAATTTATTTCACTCTGGACATAAATTTGATTATAACTGGTAACTCGTTTATTATGCTCTCTCTCTCTCTCTCTCTCTCTCTCTCTCTCTCTCTCTCTCTCTCTCTCTCTCTCTCTCTCTCTCTCTCTCTCTATATATATATATATATATATATATATATATATATACTGTATTATTTATTTTCATCGGGTCAAATGGACTTCAAACTGTCAGTATTCTGGGGTGGGACGTAGCCCAGATGTAAAGCGCTCCCTTGACGCGCTGTTGGTCTAGGTTCGATCCCCGTATGTGGGCCCATTGAGCTATTTCTCGTTCTAGCCAGTGCGCTACAACTGGTATATCAAAGGCCGTGGTATGCGCAGTCCTGTCTGTGAGATAGTGAATATAAAAGATCCCTTGCTACTAATGGAATAATGTAGCTGGTTTTTGTCTCTAAGACTATATGTCAGAATTAACACATGTTTGACACCCAATAGCCGATGACTAACAAATCACTGTGCTCTAGTTAAACAAAACCAACTTTAACTGTCAGTACTCTAACACCACAACATAACACAAAATCAGAGTTTATTATATTTAATATTACACATAACATTTCCAGTCTCTTAACATTTTCAAATACAGTGATGATATTTTTTTTTATTTTACACGTTATATCAATTAATTCACTATTATCATATAACCATTCCCCACACCTAATATACCTTACAATTTTTTTTAAGAGTATATATAGGGTAAACAAGAGTATTTGAGACCTGTCGGTCTTTATTTGGCACTCAGGGGCAAGATTTACCTCAGTCGGTTGAGTGCTCGCTTGAGGTGCTTGCGTTGCAGGATCGAACGTCCGCGGCGAATCCATTCAACTGATTGGGTTGTTTATCGTTTTAACCATAGCACCACAACTGGTCAAAGGCCGTGGTATGTGCTTTCCTGTCTGTGAGAAAGTGCATATAAAGGATCCCTTGCTGCTAATGGAAAACATGTAACAGGTTTCCTCTGATGACTACGAGTCATAAAAGTAAAGTAAAGTTTGTTTTATTTAACGACGCCGCTAGAGCACATTGATTTTTTATCTTATCATCGGCTATTGGACGTCAAACATATGGTCATTCTGACACTGTTTTTAGAGGAAACCCGCTGTCGCCACATAGGCTACTCTTTTTACGACAGGCAGCAAGGGATCTTTTATTTGCGCTTCCCACAGGCAGGATAGCACAAACCATGGCCTTTGTTGAACCAGTTATGGATCACTGGTCGGTGCAAGTGGTTTACACCTACCCATTGAGCCTTGCGGAGCACTCACTCAGGGTTTGGAGTCGGTATCTCGATTAAAAAATCCCATGCCTCGACAGGGATCCGAACCCAGTACCTACCAGCCTGTAGACCGATGGCCTGCCACGACGACGAGTCATAATGACCAACTGTTTGACATCCAATAGCCGATGATTACTTAATCAATGTGCTCCATCAATGGTGTCGTTAAACAAAACAAACTTCTTCTTCCGTGTCTGTTTGGCACAGCGCTTATTAGACCCCTACCGGTCAAACCGGAGGAGTCTGTAGGGTTTGTCTCCGTCTGTCCGTCCGTCTGTCCCACATATAGGTTTCAGGATTTTTTCGCAATGCCTCAAGACAATGAGCTGAACGTGTGTATAGCTTTATCAGATAGAGTTACAGATCAAGGTTGATTTACACTGTCATTTAGTCATTTGTCACAAGGTTATGGCCCTTGAACTTAGGAGATGCGAATGCAAGAATAACTTTAACAAGTTATTCAGTTGTAATCGGCTCTTCGGTATATTAATTTTAATGGCATTCTAATTTAATGCTTCCTTATCATCCCTCCCCCAATACATACATCTCCCCCTCCCCCTCCCTCCCTCCCTCCCTCTCTCTCTCTCTCTCTCTCTCTCTCTCTCTCTCTCTCTCTCTCTCTCTCTCTCTCTCTCCTTTTTTTCATCTCTATGACGGTGTCAAAATTACCTTATGGTTGACATCTAATAGCCGATAATTAATAAATCAATGTGCTCTAGTGGTGTCGTTAGACAAAACAAACGTCTTCTTTTTTCTCCTTTTCTTCATTCCCCTTTTTAAAAAGTTATTCTCAGTTAGCAATTTACAGATATCAGTTTATTCTACCATAAATCATTAAATAGAGGTCTACCATGAACAGAAGTCTGCTCTGAATAGAAGACCGCCTTCCATAAGACAAACTTCTAGTACTGTAGCTTTGCTAGGTTAATTTCCACGCTGTACATTTCCGTCGCATGACATTAAAAGCTTACAACCTCGTAGCGAGAACAGGAAAGGAGTAGGGTTTTTCATTTCTCAGTGAGATGAAACGTTTTCAGATGAAGGATTTATGGTATTTGTCATCGTGACATGATACAAAAAAGTGTTTATTTGTAAAATGTAAGGAGATACCTTAAAATAGGCGTATAACAGTTGGCAAACTCCTGTACTGCATATCAGGCACGAGGAAGCAGGGAGGGTGGGGGGGGGGGGGGGGGGGACTAGCCACTCCAATAATTCTGAATAAAAAATATTATTGGTAGTAAATCTTACGGCAGAGATTAATTTTACTTGTAGAATACAGGAAATTGCATTTCAGGACATTTAGTTTTCAAAATTTTAGGGGTCAGGAGCATATCCCTGAATCCCCTAAAAACTTTGCTTTACGTCCTCGATCTCAGTCAGCCACCCCACCCTCCCCACCCTCCCCCAATGTCGACTTGCTTCCGCCGTACCTCTTTATAACTGTCACGGGGATTCTATAATTCCCGTAACTGAATAAAACACGATTATCAAAATATCTCTCCTAACTATATATCTATTAGATCTCTCTGTAACAGGCTGTTAAACCTAGTATGGCTCGTCTCTAGGTATGATCAGAGATACGATCTTATATAAGTATATATAATATAGCACGTTAGTTCTCTAGAAAACACAACAAAAACACAATACACTTTGGAATCTGTATTAATCTACGCTGACAAATGTACAGCCGTAGTAGCAAAATTAATAACAACAATAATAACAACCCAGAACTGATCACTTAATTAGTTAATCTCTGGGTGTCTAGTTACACAATATGCGAATCACTTCACCGTTACACCACACCCGCACGTGTGATAATTGAGAAACGCTTACAGGAGACGTTAATTAATAAAGGAATTACAACACCATTCCTAACTGGTTAATTTATAATTAACCCTTACTACTCGTTCAGTAACGTGTGATAATTTAGAACGCTTCTTGGGGAACTTAATTAATAAAGGAATTACAGCTCTATTCCTAACGGATTAATTTATAATTAACCCTAACTACTCTTTCAGTAATCTTGTAGCACAGAATTAATACTTCTCACAATAAAGACAATAACCTACAGTGTACCTAGGGTCTTCTAGGATGACTGGCTAAGCTTTATATTACCAAATACTCATATAATGTTAGAACAATAAGTCTACGATTTACTTCGTCAGATGACCGAAGACACTGTCTAAAGAATATTGGTATAATACAGTATTAAAATATTTAAGTCACATCAATCACATCAAGGTTATACACAGAGCAGAAATGATATTTACCAAAGTCCAACGGACTAACGTTCCTCCGGAGCCTTCCTAATCGTTCTCCTAGATATCTCTAACTTCTAGCTATTTATACCAAAATCAGAATTGGCCTGGGGGGGAACAAAGCGGCACCTCACGTATCATCTCATATTCTACCTCGGGATATTTCTCTCTGATCGTCAGACTACTGACGCCATCGTCGCCAATATCACGGTCGTCGAAACCGCACTCGCAGAGGTATTACGTAACTACTCGCCACATGGCCTCCACAGCGGGGCTAAGTGCATATTGGAACGCCAGATCGAGGATGGTCGCGCAGAAGTCTTACGTAACAAGTTGTCCACCTGGGCTACGGGCAATAAACTGCACACGGCCCTCTAACACAAGTAAAATCGCCACAGGCGAAAACAAATTAAGAGCATGTACCGTGACAATAACTATCGCTGAAACCAGTTCAATCATAATATTACATGATACCTATTGGCTGTGGATTTCTTTCCACAAAATTAAAGGGACACACCCTAGTTACAGTTATTTGTTATCCATTACGGCGTTGTTTTTCGCTATTAAACCCCATTTTTCACAAATAAAATTGCACTTTACTTACATTTTATTATTTAGAATACACATTTCCATTCACCTGAAGTGCTTTTTGGTAATCCTGATGTTTGTAAAACCACGAAATGCAATTTTTGCATTTTTTCACAAGACGTGCTATTGAGAAATAACCGTTAAGCAAGCGAGGTCCAATCTATTTTTAGAGGGAATCTTCCTGTGACACGTCACAGATGTTGGTATACCACGTGACCGTTATTAGAGGCACTGATTTTCTGTGATCGCGGAATCGCGGACGGAATCGCGAAAATACCTATCTGAAACGGAATTCCCGATTTTTTTCCAAAATCATTATTTAACTTTAAATAGCGCATTTGATTAATTAAAATTTATTTTTCGAACTAGAAACTATAGACACCGACATCTGCCTGTGCTACGCTACGACACTAGTACCTTTGTATGTTACGCCAAATGTTTAATGTAGAGTATCTAGACGTTTTACCAGTCGTGTTTTCTTCGCTTATTCCCGGCGATTTAACGGGAAAAACCGAACATTGTGAGCTAAAATTGTCCGATATTTACTCAAGTGAAAGATATATTATGTTATGTTTGCTTATTAATTTTTAACATTTGCGGCATTGCCATATTTCCGATCTCACAAAGGAATGCAGTAGTATGCCAGGCTTTGTTCAAAAATAAATTATATAAGGGAAGTGGTTTATAGTGTGATCGTTTTTAATTATTTTCTCGATAATATCATAAAGAAAACCGAAAATGTTCGAAGTCTGTGTGAAACAAAAAGAGAATTTTTTTAATACTGAAACGAAAAAAAACACGGATTTTGTAACATTATGAAACGGAAAAGGGAAAAATCTGAAACGGAAAATCAGTGCCTCTACGTTATCATTTTGGTTCGATTTGTTTTCTCGTGCACGGTTCGCGCAATCAACATCCGATTTGTTGTTGTTCATTTGTGAGATTTTTCTTCACAGTTCGTGAACATTTTCAGTAACAATAAAGTTCAGACAAGTAAGTGTCTCAATACAAAACGTTACAAACCCTTAAAACTAATAATTTTGCTAAGTCTTATGATATCTGGAGAGGGGATACAACCAGGACAGAACAGTTGGAACATGTCCAGGAGAGGTGAAAAGAACGCACCCCAAGTCTGCGCGCACTCTGTGAAATTTGTCGTGACGTAGGCATTGTTGTGCTTCGAGAGACATCTACCGGTGACATCAGAATGCTAACTTTCAAAATTATTTCAAGCAATTGGGACATGGGGATTCCCATGGTCTTTATCGATATAAAACCTGCTTTTTCACTCCATTTGATAAAAACGTGATCTAAGTGTGTTACAGGTTTGCAGATTAACCAAATTATAATTTATTTTCGCTGGATGGAACTAGGGTATAGGTTACATACAACAAACAAGTTGCATCTCACCACTATAGTTTTTACATAGCCGGGCGTACAAACATTAGCCTATGTAGTAACAAAACCGGAAAACGATGTTTAACCTTCTTCCTTAGAAGAGGACAACAGCCCCTGTGACGTCATTCTACTTTCTTTTTCTTTCTCTTTATTTTACTTATTTTCGTGTTAATATCCAATTAAAGTTTAAAACACGCTGTCCTGGGCACACATCTCAGCTATCTGTCCAGGACAGTGGATTAGTTGTTAGTTGGTTAGTGGTTAGTGAGAGAGGAGAGGGTGTAGTGGTCTTACACCTACCCACTGAGTCGTTAAAACTCGCTCAGGGTGGTATCGGTATCGGGCTGCGTACCCTGTACCTACCAGACTTATGCCCGATGGCTTAACCACGACACCACCGAGTCCGGTGTCATTCTACTAAAAAACACTCTCGTTAAAACTCGCTCTGGGTGGTGTCGGTATCGGGCTGCGTACCCTGTACCTACCAGACTTATGCCCGATGGCTTAACCACGACACCACCGAGTCCGGTGTCATTCTACTATAAAAACACTCGTTAAAACTCGCTCTGTGTGGTGTCGGTACCATGCTGCGTACCCTGTACCTACCAGACTTATGCCCGATGGCTTAACCACGACACCACCGAGTCCGGTGTCATTCTACTAAACAAAACCTCTTTACTTCGAGTGATGCTAGCCCACCGGTGGAGGAAACTGGTGCCGTAGTTCAACGCGAAGCACTTCATCTTGTCCCCGTAGCTGCCAACCGTTCCAAGGGCTTAGTCGGACTTTAAAATTTTTGGCCGGCATTCTAAATTTTATTCCATTTTATTTTTTAATTTAATTTAATTTATTTATTTATTTGTAAACAGTCCAACGCACTTTATTTTGGCAGCCCGTCTAAAATGCTCAACGAGCGAGGGAATAACCATTGCCGTCCATTGACGGCACAGTTCGAATTTGCTCCATCCACATAATAAACACAGTTTCCTCTTAGTTAAGTTCACAATACACGCTGCACATAAAGTCCTCAATGGTTCTAAAACTAACAAAATATTCCAGGATCTCCAACCATAAGGTTGCCTAGCATTACATAACCATCCAGATTAAATACGCCAAATATCTATTCATCAGTTCCAGTCATCATTAACTAATCCCCAACTAGAAGAAAGGTATCCGTGTTCCAGCCAGTTAGATTGATCAAGTCTAACTGCTGAAACAAAATCTGTAGTCGTCACTACATTAATCCCATTTAACAACCTTCTCTTCTACTGAGATAAATCCGTATCCTCCCAACATCCGAATACGCCTCGATGACAAGGAATTGCCACAAAAATAACACGACCATTCCATTCAGGTGTGCTATAAACCACAACATTGTTGCATCCTACACCCAACATCCAGGTTTACCTACACCCAACATCCAAGTGTACCTACACCCAACATCCAGGTGTACCTATGGCCAATTACCAGATCAACTAGACAATTAAGACTATTTACATTAGGCTTCATTATTCTACTGACACTAAATTGAATACTTCTACAGTACAATTTCTATAAATTTATCCACACTGTTTCATACGCAGCTTTCATCTATTTTAACATGTATCCACAACTAAATACTATGTTATACTTTACTCCGTTTCCAAATTTTACCACCATATTTCCATTTTTTCCCCCTATTGTATTATAAATCATTATTTAGCAGTATTTCTACTTTTCTTTCTCATTTACCATCTCTTTTTAAAACATTAAAAAAACAAATATATAATATAATAATAAGCATTGTGAGTTCTGATAAAATGTTCACTCTCCTACACATTTTCAGCTTTTTGAGAGTGAATCCACCTGGGTAACTTTCTTCCTTTGTAAAGAAGAAGCCAATGAACATGATAAAATGTTGCGGGTTGTTTTGGGGTCCTCCTAACAAGGTAAGTCAGGTCATCAAGTTTCCTCGTAATGAGATACGGACCTTTCCAGTTAGAAGTCAGTTTTTGACAGACTCCATGTTTTCGAAGAGGGTTGTGAAGCCATTCTGCTTGCCCTTTCGAGAATGTTCGCCTTTTGCTATTCGTATCGTATATTGTCTTATGATACACAACATTTCTTTTCAGACTTTTCCGGGCTGTTTCGTGTGCACGTTTTATTTTATGTTCGAGCTCAGATATATAAGATTCTACTTCACTTTCCTTTTTCTCTTGAACAGGTTTACCAATAATAGCTTGAAGAGGCAATATGACTTCTCTTCGAAACATCATTTTATTTGGAGTTTGGCCTGTACTTGCATGAACTGATGCTCGGTAAGTCATTAGGAGATGAGGTAAGATGTTGTCCCAGTGGCGTTGATCACTTTGACAGAACACTGTTAATAGTTCTCCAATTGTCCGATTGAAACACTCTACACTTCCATTGGCTTGTGGCATCATACTGGTTGTTCTTGTTTTGTGAATCTTCAGTAAAGCACAAACCTCTTGAAACAGCTTAGCTTCAAGATTTGAGCCTTGATCTGCATGAAACTGAAGTGGTGTGCCAAATCTAGAAATGAATTCATCAACAAGAACATTGGCAATGGTCTTAGATTGCTGTTTGGGAATGACAAAAGCTTCAGTCCATTTTGAGAAACAATCAAAGATGACCAGTATAAATCTGTTCTCTTTCCGAGTGAGGAGTAATGGCCCAAGAATATCTAGTGCTATTATTTCCATAGGCTCTCCTACCAAGTACTCTTTCAGGGGTGCTGATTCGCGGTTTGGCTGCTTCCTGGCTACACACAAGTCACAAGCTTGACAATATACCTCAATGTCTTCTTTCATTCCAGGCCAATGAAACGAATTCTTTATTCTTTCCAGGGATTTATGCCTGCCCTTATGTCCTCCAGTTGGGATGTCATGGTAAAATGTGAACACATCTTGCATCAGTGTTTCAGGTATGATCAGCTGCAGTTGAGTCGTTTCTTCATTTTCATCATGCCACCGCCGGTACATGACACCTGAATGGATCTCCAGTCTATCCCAATGTCGCCATACGGTTTTGGTAATTGATGATTTGGATGAAATATCACTCCAATTTGGTCTTTCATCTTTGCTTAATGTTGCAAGTATAGGAAAGATGATTTCATCATCAAACTGTTTTTGATGAATTTCAGTTACGTTCCAGCCCTCTAGAATGACCAGTAAAAGATTTTATTACTCAACTTCAGTCCCAGTAACGTTTTTCCTTTTCCCTCGTAACAGCACATACAACATCAATGTATACTTGTCTGTTAGCTGGTTTTCCCTGATCAAGTGGTCCATCAGTCATGTCCATATCATCAACACTCTCTGAATCCATGTCTTGGACTGCAGTTTGCCTCTGACAAGCTTTGCACGGATTTCTAAACCGTGCATTTGCATTTGTGTGTTGATTGTTTGCTTCAAACAACCCTGTTTTTGACAGTTTATCAATATCTGGGATGGTTACAGGAACCTATGCTCCTGAATTACCTAGAATTATGATTGTATTCCTTGCTTCGACTCTACAAACCATCTCACCTTCTCCGGTTGTACACTGACTATGTTGACCTTTTAGCTTCAGTGTCAAGCATGTGTAGTCTATTGATTCAGCAAACTTCAGCAGGAAATCCTGTCTAAGAATAGCATCAGTATCACATATAACCACTGGGTGCTCATATTCCTGTCCATCAAGAAATATTTTCACCATCGCACTGCCTAGTGTTTCCAGTCCTGTACCATTGACTCCATTTATAGGTTTTGACCATGGTACCAGTGTTGGTTTATCATTTTCAGATATTTTATTAAATGTTCTCTTTGAAAGAACTGTAATGGTTGACCCACTGTCTACAAGGAAATTAGTTGTGACTTTATACACATGTCCCTTTATGTACATTCCATTGTCACACAACTCATTTACTCCGACCCTGAAATCTGTGCTATGTAAAGGTATTGATGTCTTCGTCCCCTCCCGGGCTACTGAGAGGACAGACTCATGTTTCTCGAGTCTATTTTGACTATATTGTGCATCCTCCCGCTCCAAGTGAATTTTCCATACATGACAGTCTCTTTTTATATAATTAGGAGACCTACAAATGAAGAACATCCTTACAAAGGGTAGTTTTTGATAGATTGGTTTATGTCTCATTTCAAGTTTTCCCATTCTCCCCAGCACTTGCTTCAACAAATCATTCTGCTCCTGTATTTGATTTGAAAATCCATTCTTTTCAGTATTGCACATGGACTGAGTTGTGTAGTTCACAGTTTCTCCTACTAAACCTCGAACTGAGGCTCTTTTCTTATCTTTTTAGTTACCTATAAGAGTTTCATATCTCTCACATACTTCCACTGCATCATCCAGTGTCTGACAACCCCTATCAATACAATTAAATTTTACCTCTAGACATACTTTTTTGTAAAATTGATTTAAAGCGATCGCCTCTTGAGCTTGACTATCGAGGCGCCCATATGCTCCTTTACTTATTTGACGTATATCATAAGCAAAACCAGCAATTGACTCGCCCGGGCGTCTGCTTCTTGTTTCAAGGAGACTCAACCACAGTGACTGCTGTCTCTCGCTTCCAAATCTTTGGTTCATTCTTTTGATCAGGTGATGAAGAGAATTCCTTTCCAATAAGGTAAGCCCCATATAAAATGTTCTTGTAGTATGTATAAGGCTGGCAGCTAAAATTAACAACTGCTGCTGTTCTGCCCAGTCTCCTAGATCAGCACAGTTGCGGAAATGTGAGAGATATTCTTCCCAATCTGCTATACCATCATAACAGTCAGGCCGTATAGTCATTGGATTGACATATCCTGAACAGTTTTTGTGAGTTGTCTCCCTTGCATTGTTATTCCGCAGGTGAGGTACTGGATGATTTACCCTACTTGGTCTATCCGGAGACAAGTAATTTTCCAAATAAAAATTTGGTGAAGAATGGTCCATCATATTTCTCCTACAATATGTCTTGCCTCCTACTTGCCGGTTAGGTACTGAATACCTCACTGTATTTCCATGATTGGAAGACATCTGGGAATTTGATTTTGTAATGTGCAAATAAAGGACCATCCGTCTCTATGCTCTCTTCATTGAACAAGATATTCCCATGCCCAACTCCTTCCGAGAAACTGGGCAACTTAAGGGTAACTTCGGGATCCAGTGAACAAACAGCTTCATTATCCATAACTCTGTGAATAAATAATGTTTCCCTGGAAAGTGTTATGATTCCTCTTCAGTACGTGGATCCGGATCAAGGTTGTTTAGTAAATGAACATCCCAATTCTGACACCATGTTTGTTATGGCCACGTCCCAGGGATATCAACAATGTCAGGAGAATATAAACAACATACACAGATGACAAAGCCGAAGTGTTCCAGTTTCCAGAATTATAAATTTATTTAAAAGTTATGAGTAAATGAAAATAAAGTTAATGTTCACAGGTAAGTTTCCAACAGATAGATCTCTTCCTTTCAGCTCTAGTTATATTAAACCAGTGAGGACTGTATCTCCAATAAATGTAAACAGCTTGCAGTTGCTTATAAATATTATTTCCATAAAACAAGTTAATTAAATAGAGATGGTAAGTTAATAATATTTACTTTAAAAATACAAGTTATTCAAAATTATTCAAAAATACAAAATTATTCCAGTGTCAATTTAAATTTATTACATACCCATTAAATCTTACTATATAAATACAGTCCTGAATACAAAAATGAAATACACTTTTTCGTATTCAACTCAACTGCCGGAACTATGCCGTATTCAACGCTACTATTTATAGCACAAGGTTACTGGGAATGCCCTTAGCGATATGTAAACAAAGTTGGTGTTTGGTTTGAATTGCCTATTAAAGCAGTTAACTGTTATGCATGTTTAAAATGATATTTTGTGGAACATTTGTTGTGTATTTCATAAAAATCAAGTTATTTCATTTTATTTATTTACTCATTTATTTATTTATCAGTTTACAAATGACGTATGTTTGTGCACGTGCAAGTACGGCTTTGACATCTGCTTTAATAAACATCAATAAAGCTGTCAAAATGGTTGACGATCAGATTGTTTGGGATTTATTTGATGAAAGTGACGATGAGGAAATTGCCCAGTTTGAAATTGAATTGTCGCCTGTGGAAATAAGTAGGTCATGCGTTGCTACAAAATCTATAAAAGACTTAAAAGCATATATTGCCAGCAAACGAAACGTCAATACTGTCAAAAAACCGGAATGCATCACAAAACGATTTAACCAGTGGCTTTTAAGTTCTGGGGAAATTAGAAATTTAATAGACATTCCAGCAGAACACCTAGACTTACACATCGGTTCGTGGTTACTGCAACTTTAAAAAACCGGACAGAACCGACTATGAGCCAGATACGCTAACATCGTATCGTGGAGCACTTGATCGACATCTTCGGGAAATCGATTACCCAGTGAGTATTCTACAGGCCAAGGAATTTAACACCAGTCGACAAGTCCTACAATCTCGGCGAAAAGAATTAAAACAACAAGGTATGGGAAACCGACCCAATAAAGCAGACCCCTTGACAGCTGAAGAAGAAAATAGTTTGTGGGAAAAAGGGCAGTTCGGAAAACATTCACCAGAGGCATTACTTAACACGCTGTGGTATTACAATATAAAACTTTTTGAATTGAGGGGGTCTGATGAAAATAGAAAAATTAAATGGGGGGGATATTGAACTGAAAACAGACGAAAACGGTCATGAATATTTACAGTTTAATGAGCGCGACACCAAAACTAGAGACGGCAACACTACTCACCAAAGAGCTTTTAATCCAAAATCCTTTCCAAATGTTAGTTGTCCTGATCGCTGCCACATAGAAATTTACAAAAGTTACACTGATCGACTATATATTTCAAACAATATTATTAAAATTCTTTCTTATTTCTGTTTATTGTTTAAATAGAACTATATTCATATGTGTAATAATTGGTAGTTCATCTGTCCGCGTAGTAACACAGCTGACCTAGTTGTTTAAATTTAGTAATCCCCGTCATTAGCAGCTAGCAGTGTTACAAGTTTTTAACTATTATTTGGAAACAAAATTCCAATTTAGGGTATGTAATACATACAAAACTACATATGCGGCATCGGGGTTTCCTGCAGGAAATACACTCGTGGAATACAGAAATCAGAAAAACACATATATGTAGTTTTGTCTATGTATGCAATGTAATAAAGTTGGAAAGTTGGACAAAGGGAAATGCTTTTAATGTTTGCTTGTCAGACCGCTAACGAGCGAGAGAACAACCGTTGACGTCAATACCAATACCAAAGGGGTTAACGTGCACATTCAAAGCAAGCTGTTGTAGCGCACGCCTGTTTTGGGCCAGGACAGGACGTTGACGTCCATTGACGCCAGCCTTTTATACATTTTCATAGTACCACGTGACGTCATAACAGCCAATCAGAAATTACGTCACGCTAGGAAGAGATCTACCTTTACAAAATAAATATTTAATGTAATAATTACGTTATGCACACAATTACTCAATAAATAAAGTAATTGCTTTTTGGTCCAGCTTCCGTTTGCAATTCACAGTTTGTAAATGCACACTTTAAACTTTTATAAATACGTCTATTTAGCCCATAGCAAAAGCATTACAAACTTTAGTACACTTTAAACTTTAATACACACAAATGCTAATATATGCATAAACATGAGGCTATCATTACACAATTGCATTTTTGGTCTAATTTCAATATAAAAATAGTTTGAATGAAAAAGCCTTTAAGGTAATTATAAAAACAGCATTTTAATACTGTTGTTTACAAACATTGTGTACCAATGTATTTGACCTTAGCAACCAGTATGTGTAAACAGGTTCTCAGCGTACAAGGATATAGTTCCTAAAAGCACTAATATTACATTAATCAGTTTTACAGTTATTATCTCACTTAATTGGTAAAATGATTTGCCATACTATACAAACAATATTAGGATACGTTTAACTAAGAGAATAGCTAATCGATCGTACAAGTTTTGGAGGAAAATAAACTTTACTGAAGGGCAAGGTCAATCCCGGCAGCCATGTTAAAACAATCGATCAAACGAAAATTTATCCCATGTTTATTTAGGAGTCCATGGGATATTTTCAGTGTGTAAGTACACCCACTTTTCAATTATGGAAATAGTTACATCAATAATATTAATTTCAACGTTGTGTCATAGGTTTTATATGCACAGGAATCTGGAAATTAAATAAAGTCCATGACCGCAAGGCCAAAACACGGACTTAAACATTAAATTAACACATTTCGCGATCGTAATATACTAATATCCCATAAATAAGTTACGGCAACTAGTTACAAACATAGTTTCATACACTATAAACATATTACTATGAAATACAACTAAATGTAGCACTACTAAGGCCAGTATTTTTTTATTATTTGGTTTACGAACCCGTCGACGTAAATTTTGCTCAAATAAAAAAAAATTAAAAGTCGTATTATTTACTTTTATTTTTTATTTTTTTGCCGCCGACTTCCACAAATAGCTCTAAAGAAAAAAAAGTTACCATTCTAGTCTATTGTGGCGCATTTCGTAAGGTAACAGTGAGAGAAAAAAAAATCACCCCTACTGATACACCCCAAACAGGTTCCCCCCCCCCCCCCTTCCTCCTACCTTTGTGCACAAATGTTCTTGTTCGTAAACCTAAAAATTAAAAAATACTAGCCTAAGAATTTCATTAAACATTAACTATAATATTTGGCATAGTTACAAACATTACACAATACAAGCAAATATGCAAATAATTACTATTAAATGTAAAAATAAATATTCTGTTTTATCCAATATTAAAATTACTTGAGAAAAATCTGTGTCACAGCGCACAGTTACGAAAATTGTTGGACAGCCATTACACTATATATACTTGGCCAAAAACGTTTAGCAATTTGGTAAATGTGCTTAAATAAAACAAAAATCAAATCAGACACTGGATTTAATTCAGGCATCATTTGTCAGTATAAATAAAAAAATTAAATGTGTGACTGTCACATCGTTAAATGGTACTTGGGGGCCCATACACGAAAATCTGAAGATTGTCAGTAGTGTGTCTGAACACAGTGGGCATTGACAGTGGAACAACGTCCATCATGCAGTGAATGTGACCAATGAGGTGGCGCTAGCGTCATGGTGTGGGCAGGAATTAATGACATCAGACAAAACAACCTCATTTTCATCATTCATGGGAACCTGAATGCTCAGCAATACAGTGACGAAATTATCACTATAGTTGTCATTCCGTTCATGCAGCAGTATCCAGGCGTTTTGTTTCAACAGGACAATGCTCTCCAGCATTCAGTCAGACTAATGACTGGCCTTCTTCAGAGGAAAAATATTGAGGCACTAAACTGGCAAGATCGTCCGACTTGTTTCCTATTGTGCAGGTATGGGATCTGTTGGGTAGTAGGGTGAGAGAGACCCATGCGCATATTCACCACCTTAAACATGTTTTTAACTCGTGAATTGATCTGTCACTGTTACAGATATCCACCGTCTCATCAGAAGCATGAGCCGACGACGTATCGCTGTTAACATGCAATGCACAAGGTGGTAGGACAGTTACTGGTAATTTTTACATTTTCTGTATGGATCCCCAAGCACCATTCAACGATGTGACAGATACACATTTTATTTTGTACTGAAGCTCTTTTGTTACTTATACTAACAAATGATGCCTCATTGAAATCCAGTGACTGATTTTATTTTGTAAGTCACGAGTTTTCTTTTATTTAAGCACATATTCCTAATTACTAAACCTTTTTGGCTAAGTATATATATATATATTGTTGGTCTCTGGTCAGCGGGAGATAGGATTTTTTTTTTAAATTTCCCACAGTAGCTACAAAAGCACCATATATACCAAACACAATACTGTGCCGCCTCGACTATTAATATTATAACATGACATTGTGGGTCCAAATGAGGTCATTTGGGGGCAACGTCGAAGACATAAAAATTGCCTTGACTATATCGAAAATGTGAATGAAAGCATTTAAGGTAACAAGGAAAATGAGATGGGATTCAATTGATACCAAGATGCTGCCTTATATATGTACAGACATGTTGACAACTAAAACTCATTAGATGTAATGCGGTCATTTCAGGGCAAAGTCGAAGATATAAAAATTGCATTTGGCTATGTGGAACATGTGAATGCAAGCATTTAGGGTACCAAGGAAAATGAGATAGGATCAAATTATCATATCATGATTTTAATTAACACTGTAAGCAGGAAACCAGCATTTAGCGAGAAATATAGAAAGCTGTTTTAAAGGATTGTGCATCTTTGAGGTGTGTTTACCTATTGTCCGACAGTTTTCGCCTCCTCCACTGTATCAGGAATGAGTTCATGGAGTGTTTCTGGCAACAGCAGTGACAGTGTCGCAGACGCTATGGACAACCCTCCGAAAACTAACAGCGGCAGAGCAACAGCAAACGGTCCTCCCACTAACTTACCCTGAGAATTGAGCACAACTTGTTAAGAATTTCCTTCAGAATATAACAATAAATTAGAAACGCTACAACATAAATATTATACATAATATCAAATTTGTTTAACTGCCACTATCACACTCCCCAAAAAGAGAAAACAACAACAATAACAAACAAACAACAACAACATAAAAATTATTTAAAAAATGTTTTACGCGCAAAATGCCTTTTGTGTCTAACTAGAAGAAGAACCTTTCTTAAACACCCGTTTGTGAGAACATTAATCGTTGTTTTTGTTAACACACACTAATAAAAAATATATATATACGTTTGATAACACTTTAAAGACTACGATTGGCTCGTCCTAGGTGATTCCCTGGTAGCCACGGGGAAAAAAGCAGAATCAAAATTGATTGTGTTTGTGTGTTTTTATTACTGCACTCCAAGTTATTTTGGATTATGTACGGCTATGGTGGCATACCTACAAAATCACGTATGCCGCTTTCCCATGTATTCCAATGCTGTTTGTCTGTATCAAGCACGAAATGGTTATTTCTTGCTATCGGTTATCTTTTGGTGTTTCATTTGGATGCACATATTGATTAGGCTCGAATATATGTTCCACAGTTGTTGTTTTTTTCGATAATCAAAATATCGCGAAATCGAGGTATGGATTAAAATGACAGAGAGATAAAATAAAAACAGACTCCATATATTTCGCACCTTTATCCAATTCTAAATATAGTAAAATTTAATGTTTGAAAAAAAAATATATATATATTTGTTTTAAATAAGTGTGTTGTTGCCTTCTGTAATCAAAGAACTTTTCTTACCAAGTCTGCGATGTATGGGGAAAAGATCGATCCGATTTTTGAAAAGAACAGCCCCCAGCCAATGCCAGACTGTCTGACGAATGTTGGAAACAGTTCTGCAGAAAATATGTAAACGCAAACATACGCTGTCGATATTGCCATCTTTCCGATCATAGCAAGCATCACCATAATGCTATCTTTTTCTGTGAAAAGAAAAATGAAACAAAATTTAGATAAGTCAAACTAATTATTAAATAAACGGAAAACGTAATTAAAGGGTAGCTTTAAAAGCGCAGACGTCAGTTTCAGCCTGTGAAAATGGACACTAAGTTTAGTTAATCTACAAACCCGCAACACACATTTGGATAAGGTTATAACAAAGTGAATCTAAAGTCTGTATTATGCACTAAAAGTGAGAGATACCGTCTAAAATAAGTAGAGCTTGTCTTGATAACCATTACTTCTTAGACGAACGTGCGTTTTTAGAAACTAGGGTCTGTGACTTTAATATTAAATTGAACATCTTCTAATTATAAATCATTGCATCTTTGTACAGCACAGAATAAAATATCTTTTTTTCTTCAAAAAGCCTAAATCATAACGTCAAAACAGATCGCATCTCTGTACAAAGCAAGGTCAAAGGAATATACTGATACGGTCTTGAACGTCTAGGAGAGTTTAATGCGATAGACCCAAGTTTTAAACACTACAGCGTATTTTTTTAACTATTAGAACCGGGTTTGATAACTGAAATCAAATATTACTTACATTTTATTGTTTAGAATATTCGTTCCCTACATCCAAAGTGTTTATGGTCATCTTGGTGTTTGTAATGCCACGAAATGCATTTGTCATAATTTTAAAAACGCATGCGCTTCCTTAGAAGTAACTGTTATAGTGATGAGCTCTGGTCTTTTGTTATTTTGGTATTTCCCCGTTTCACCGTCAGAAACGCTAAGACGTGTTACTCTATATTGAACTTCATTCAGATGTGTTACATGCTTGCAGATTGAACAAACTGAGTGTTTATTTCCACGGCTTTGCGACTTTAATAATAACACCATTTTGGACCTTAGTAACAACATTAAAGAGGTCTAAATCAACGTTTACCACTAGACATGATCAGTCCATAAATAGATTAACACTTGTGAATTATTGTGATGCGTACCAGATCCAGCATACAGCACAGGGAATATGGTCAAGACGCACGCAATGCCCCCAATAGCCATACTAATACAGTAGCATTTCTTCAAACCGATTCGGTCCATCACGAATACAATAACAATGTAGCCGAAGGTCTCGACAGCACAGCCGATCTGATAGTTTACGTAGATGTCGCCGCTGAGGTTGCTGACGTTTAGACTCAACCCATAGTACCCCAAGCTGCCCACCATCCTGAAAAGTGTGTGATGTTAACTGTCATGTGTAAAGTAGCACATAGGCACGCAAGCGCGCGCGCACGCACACGCACACACACACATACATAATAAACACACACGCACGCACGCACTGATGTATGCATACATTGTTTTATTTTGACCGTACATTATTTCCATATCTATATATAATCGGCGTCGTTACAATCACAAGCAGTAGAATAATATCATCATCATCATCATTGTGACCAATTATGTGCACCATTAGAGAGAGAGAGAGAGAGAGAGAGAGAGAGAGAGAGAGAGAGAGAGAGAGAGAGAGAGAGAGAGAGAGAGAGAGAGAGAGACACACACACACACGCACACACACACACACACACAGAGACACTCACAGAGAGAGGGAGAGAGAAAGAGATAGGTAGGGACGGAAAGATACAGAGACAGAGACAACTACAGACAGACGGGGACAGAGAGAGCTCTACGAGTACATAAAGACAGACAGAGAGAGAACGAGCACACTGCAGGTGGGGTAACGATAAGGAAAGAGATGGCAGCACAAATTAGAATGTTATTGAAATGAATACACTTACCAATATAAAGCGACAAAGATGACATTTGAAACAGATATTGCACCATAACCCACCATGACTGCATTCATGAAACAAGACGATTATGATATCAGCAAACAATGCTCACCAATTAAAGAAAACCACCGTGTATCTGATGATGAGAGTCCGAGTCGTAAACAGATCGACCAGTTTGTCCGACGTTGTTTTCACCTCACTGTGTCCGTCAAAGAGATCTTCCGGAAGTTTTACTTTGTTTACTTCGGCAGCTTTTCTTATAACGGCCTTGGCCTATTCGTATCTCTCTTTCTGAAGCAGCCATCGCGGAGACTCTGGCAAAAGCCTGAAAAATAACATTCTGTTCAGGTTACCTCTACATGCTAATGGAATTCATAAACAAAATTAAAAGGCAAATATGAAAAAAAAGAACATAAATAAGGCTCATCCTTGGTTGTTTAAGTCAACCACCTGTCACAAAATCGACATGTTGTGAATGCGTGACTGCAGGCCCGTAGAAACGACATCTGGAGAGGGATGGGGAGCAAAGTCTCAAGGGTGGGGGTGGGGTGTTGGTGGCGACACAAGCCAAATTTTTATCTTTATTTATATAGAGTAGCTCCCCTCCCCCGTCCCCCTAGATCCTATTCGACTATTCTAAAAGCGTGAAAATTCAAATGAAACAAATATTCAACACAGGAGAGAGAGAGACAGAGATAGACAGAGACACAGCGAGAGAGAGAAAGAGAGGAGGGAGGAAGAGGAGAGAGAGAGAGAGGGAGAAAGAGTGCATGTATTGGGTGAAGGACGATAGGGAAGCATTAAATTAGAATGTTATTAAAATTAATATACTTACCAATATAAAGCGACAAAGATGACATTTGAAACAGACAGCGCAAGGTGAAGGTCACGCCAATTCCTCAGAGCGAATGCGACACCTCCCAGGACGAAGAGACCGAGTGACCAGAAAAACACGATACCCAGTCCAGCCACGGTCCGCTTAGACGGGCCAACAAGTTCCATACCTGCATAGCAAAAGAACGTTTGTTTCATTTAAAGACACTACTATAGCACATTGATTTATTAGTCATCGGCTATTGGATGTCAAACATTTGGTTATTCTAACATATAGTCTTAGAGAGGAAACCCGCAACATTTTTCATTAGTAGTAAGGGATCTTTTATATGTAATATCCCAAAAACAGGATATCACATACCACGACCTTTGATATACCAGTCGTGGGGTACTGGCTGGAACGAGAAATAGCCCAATGGACCCACCGATGGGAATCGATTCCACACCGACCGCGCATCAGGTGACCGCTTTACCTCTGGGCTACGTCCCGTCCCGCCTACATAGCAACATCAGAGCTGTTTAGATTTGACCATCATTCGTTCAAATACGCTATCCCGAGCATCCTATAGACGGCCTTTGTTACACCAGTTGTGGAGCACTGGGTGAAATGAGAAATAACCTAATGGGTTCACCCACGGGGATCGATACTAGAACTACCGCGAACCAGACGAGCGCTTTACCACTGGGCTATGTCTGGGCCTGAAGCTGTTTGTGTTTTAAATTCTTACAGTACCAAATAAATTAATCAATTACACACACACACACACACACACACACATACACACACACAAATAAACATGGACACATACAAACACACACACACACACACACCACAAATAAACATGGACACATACAAAACACATACACACGCACACACGCACACACCACAAATAAACATGGACACATACAAACACACACCGACACACACGCACACACCACAAATAAACATGGACACGTACAAACACACACACACACACACACACACACACACACACACACACACACACACACACACACACACACACACCTCTGACACAGATATACAGAAACAGGTAGACAGTCACGCACGGTTACACACAAAGACACACCCAATAGCCGAACATGTATTTTTGTGCTGGGGTTTCGTTAAACATTCATTCAGTCATTCATTTAGCAAATAATATCTTACCAATAACGAAAGACGTTGTGTAAAGTCCACTGTGGACTAATCCACTCAGAAACCTCAATATAGCAAATACGTAGTTTGGAGAAAAGGAAATAGCAACCGAAAGTCCGACATGAAGTAATATGGATCCAACTAGTATCTTCTTTCTTCCAAATCTAAAATTAAAATATGACATAGCACCTTATTAAGCCTTTTTAAAACCATTCACATCAATCTCTAAAAAGAGTGTTTAGTTGGGGAAAAACCCTGATAAATATGCTTTGTGATAACACTTACAGTATATAATTTAGTACAAATTAACTGGATATATGTCTATATTTTCAAAATAATGAGAAAGAGTCATAAGATATGAATAGAGCAAAACTCCACGAAGTGATAAAAACTAACAAGTAGATAGAGGACAACTCCATGAAGTGATAAATACTAACAAGTAGATGAAGGACAACTCCACAAGTGATATATACTAAGAAGTAGATGACAGACAACTCCGTGAAGTCATAAATACTAACAAGTAGATGGAGGACAACTCCATGAAGTGCTATATACCAAGAAGTAATTGAAAGACAACTTCACGAAGTGATATATACTAGCAAGTAGATGAAAGATAACTCTATGAAGTGATAAATACTAACAAGTAGATGAAAAACAACCTCACGAAGTGATAAATACAATCAAGTAGATAAAAGAAATATACCAGAAGCTTTATCACTCTTAGAAAAGGATTTGGCAGAACATCAGATAATTCTTGTAGACGGGGAGGAATTGTCAACAAAAACATTAGGTGTGAAATATGTTTCAGGTGAAGATTGTGTTAAAACAACTGAACCGTATTTATGATCTCATGGGTATTTACTTTTTTGTACAAGTTCATGATTAAATTATCTCCCTTTGTGTCGTTTCTTCGTATTTAAGTTTGGTGGATTTCCAATCTGCAGCTCGCCGCGGTAAGACGTGTTTGTTTCGCCTGTGTACACTTCACGTGTTTTCGCTTGCTTAACTTGGGAATCCTCAATTGGTGTTGTTTTTGTCAGCAAAATGGAGTTTCTACTGGGATGAATGCGGCCACTGGAACTGATTGAAAGCTAGAACGCTTCTCATTTCGACAGCCTGCACCACCAGGTTGGATTCCTTTTTAGCAAGATTCCTTGCCTCCACATCATTATCTAGCATTTCTAGGGCAATCAAAGTATGTGATATTTTTACCAGTTGATGATAACAAATGTGAATGGCGCATATCAGCATTACAAATATCAATGAATAAGTACCGTACTACCTTATAGACCATGCATGCCGACGAATAACTTACAACAACGATTGCCTGAACATTCCATGAAAGACAAGACCAAACCACAACATATTGCATGTATAGCATGAAAAACGTAAATTGAATGTGCAAATCATGCTGATTGGGGCTATAAAAGATGGTCTCTGTGACGGAACATGCTCTTAATTTCTTTTCGCCTGTGGCGATATTAATTGTTTTAGAGGGCCGTGTGCAGTCCCAATATGCACTTAGACTAGGTGGGCACTTTGTTACGTAATACCTCCGCGCGACGGTGGTCGAGCTGTTCCCAATACACACCCAGGCCAGCTGCGGAGGCCATGTGGCCAGTAGTTACGTAATGCCTCCGCGAGTTCTGTTTTACGACCGGGGATTTTTAGCGATTTGCGACAACTAGTCTGACCATCTAAGAAAAATATGCCGTCTTGGTCGCTGTGGAAATATCACTTGTAGGTATTCGGTACCGCCTTGTACCCCCAGGCGATATTCGGATTGTAATAAATAGATAGGATTTTAGAGATATCGGGGAGAAACATATTGGAAGGCTTCCAGGGAACGTTAGTCCGTTTGGACTGGTAAATATATATTTCTGCTCTGTTGTATAACCTTGATGTGATTGATGTGACTTTAAATATTTTAATACTGTATTATACCAATATTATTTAGACAGTGTTTCCGGTAATCTGACGAAGTAAATTGTAGGCTTCACAGTTCTAAAATTATTAAAGCTTAGCCAGTCATCCTAGAGGACCTAGGTAAACTGTAGGTTATTGTCTTTATTGTGATAGGTACCAGTATTAAGTCTGTATTACAAGGTTACTGAATGAGTAGTTAAGGGTTAATTAAAAATTAACCATTTAGGAATAGAGTTGTAATTCCTTTATTAATTAAGTTCCCCTGGCAGCGTTTCTCAATTATCACACGTGTGTGTGTTGTATCACGGTGAAGTGTTTTGAAAATTGTGTAAACTAGACACCTAGTGATTAACTAATTAAGTGATTAGTTCTGGGTTGTTATTATTATTGTTGTTGTTAACTAATTAACTTCGGCAAATATATTTGTCAGCTTAAGGTTAATACAGATTCCAAAGTGTATTGTGTTTTGTTGTGTTTTCTAGTTAACTAAACGTGCTATATTATATATACTTTATATAAGATCGTATCTCTGATCATACCTAGAGCCAAGCCACTCGGGTATAGACTGCCCGATACAGAGAGATCTAATAGATATACAGTTAGGAGAGATATTTGGATAATCGTGTTTTATTCAGTTACGGGTATTATAGGATCCCCGTGACAGTCTCTGAAAAGGCACTTTCAGTTATGAAGTAGTCTTTGAGAGAACATTAAACAAGTGATGGCAAGGTTGACAGCTGAGGAACGTGAACGTGTCTTAGGCATGCTTCAAGTCGGCATTTCTAGTAGTCATCGCACAGCGGTTTGGATGCCACCATTCAACAATCACTTGACTCCTCATGAGATACCAGCAGACAGGAACCACCAGGGACCGTCCACGTCGAGGCCAACGACGTGTTACTACACCACGACAAGATCGCCATATTGTTCGCCTCCATATTCGTGATCGAACGCTGCCAGCTGCCAGGACTACATCAACTGTTCAAGGTCAACGAGGGGTTATCAGCGCAGACATTGTGCGTAGCCCTCTTCGCTCTGGTGGGCTGCGTGCTCAACGACCATATGTTGGACCTATCCTGACTGATCGACATCGAAATGAGCGCCGACGTTTGGCAAGAAGGTATCGTCATTTGAGATTACAACGTTGGCATGGTGTTCTATTCTCTGACGAATCCTGTTTCCATTTAAGGAATGCTGATGGTTGGTTGCGGGTGTGGTGTAGGAGTGAGAACGTTACCCCAATGACTGCCTTGTCCAGACGGATCGATGGGGTGGAGGGAGTGTCATGGTGTGGGGCGGGATCAGTTATCATCACCGAACAGCACTCCATGTTTGCCGTGGCAGAATGAATGTCATTTACTACAGAGATAACGTCTTGCAAAATCACGTCATTCCCTTCTTTCATCAGCATCGGGATATGCACACATTTCAGCAAGACAACGTCCAAGTGAACACAGCACGTGTTATAATACAGTATCTAGCGAACAATAATGTCCCTTGGCTTGAATGGCCAGCACTGTCCCCTGATTTATCGCCGATAGAGGTTATTTGGGATTACCTTGGTCAACGCATCTCACTTAGTCCACAAATTAATAACCTTAAAGAACTGAAAAACGCACTACAGCAGGAGTGGAATGCTATCCTCCAGAACACTATTCACAGACTTATCGATGAGAAAACGTTGTATGGCTTGTGTTGCTGCAGATGGTGGTCATACGCGCTATTGACTTTTCATTGTGACCCCAAGTGTCTTTCATAAGTAGATGAATTAAAACTAATCAATGATTGTGCATCTTATATAAACTATATGTAATATAGCACGTTTAGTTCACTAGAAAACACAACAAAACACAATACTCTTTGGAATCTGTATTAACCTTACGCTGACAAATATATTTGCCGCAGTTAATTACTTACAACAACAATAATAACAACCCAGAACTAATCACTTAATTAGTTAATCACTAGGTGTCTAGTTTACACAATATTCTAATCACTTCATCGTGATACAACACGCACACGTGTGATAATTGAGAAACGCTGCCAGGGGAACTTAATTGATAAAGGAATTACAACTCTATTCCTAACTGGTTAATTTTTAATTAACCTTTAACTACTCATTCAGTAACCTTGTAATACAGAATTAATACTGGTACATATCACCATAAAGACAATAACCTACAGTGTACCTAGGTCCTCTAGGATGACCGGCTAGCTTTAATATTTTAGAACAGTGAAGCCTACAATTTACTTTGTCAGTTTACCGGAACCACTGTCTAAATAATATTGGTATAATACAGTATTAAAATATTTAAAGTCACATCAATCACATCAAGGTTATACAACAGAGCAGAAATAATATATTTACCAGTCCGGACGGACAACGTTCCCCTGGAGCCTTCCTTTTGTTTCTCCCCGATATATCTAAAATCCTAGCTATTTATTCAAAGGTCTCAGAGACAGCGAATATCGCCTGGGGGCACAACGCGGTCCCTCACCTATCATGTGAATTTCCACCGCTCCCAGAGTCAGTATATTTTTTCTTAGATGGTCAGACTTACTGTCGCCATTTCGTTAGGAATACCCCGATCGTAAACCGTACTAGCGGAGGTATTACGTAACTACTGGCCACATGGCCTCCACACCTGGTCTGGGTGTGTATACAAGACTACCACCGTCGCGCGGGGGTATTACGTAACCAAGCTGCACACAGCCCTCTAAAACAATAAACATCGCCACAGGCGAAAAAGATAAGAGCATGTACCGTCACACACCCCCACCTCAAAAAGGATATTTCCTCTACTCTAGGATTAGGGAAATATACTACATTTAAACAAAACAAAATGTGCGTTAACCGACGCATCCGGGCATTTATAACACATAGTAATAAGGTGACTACCAGTAATCACACTGAGTCTCTGAGTCCCTAGTATACAATAAAATATATAAAAACAAAACAGAATTCAAGAATGTCAACACATTATCATAACGTTCAACTTCGGGACAGGGCATCAGCGATTACATTGGATGTGCCCTTGATATGTTCAATGGTAATTGGGAATTCCTGCAGAAGAAGACTCCATCTCAAAACTCTCTGGTTGGTGGCTTTCATTCTGTGAATGAAGGTAAGCGGATTATGATCAGTAAAGACCACCACTTGATGCAATGCCGATTTCACGTAGATCTGAAAATGCTTCACAGCGTGTACCATGGCCAAAGCTTCCTTCTCTATAGTGGAATAGTTCACCTGGTGTTTGTCAAACTTTTTGCAGAAGAAACTTACAGGATGGTCCAGTCCATTTTCGTCTTCTTGGAACAGCACAGCTCCAGCTTGAAAGGCATTCGGTAGTCTGGTGCTGCCATCACGGTAGACGAGGAGAGCATCGGCTTAGGACGGTTGAATGATTTCTCGCATTCATCTGACCACTGGAACTTCGTTTTCTTCTTTTTGAGTGTCCCACGTTTTCCAGGTTTTCTCCGATAGGCATGCTGTCGAATCGATGTAGCGTTGGGTTCCAAGCGCACATCCTGGATTAAAGTGTTGGTAACCGTTGGAAAATCCTGACAAATGGAAACATTGTCTTGTATCAATGTAGTCAACTTTGCTCGCTGGGGGCTCAAGTCTGCTAGAATCTGGCTGTTGGTTAATTTGGTCTCCGCAGTCTTGACGTCATCACAGGAAATTGAGTGACTCTCAATTTGGACAGGTAACACTGGAACTATCGGCAGTCTGTCAAAATAACCTTTTAGCAAATTGATGTGACAATACCTACTTTTCCTAACCCTATCAGGAGTGTTTATCACATACCCTCTCTCATTAACCCGTTTGTGCACAACATAGGGCCCGAAATACCTGTTCTGCACAGGACCCCGTTTAATGGGAAGGTACAGCAGCACCTTATCCCCTGGTTTAAATTCCCGACTCCTAGCCTTCCTATCAAACACTGATTTTATTTTGCTCTGAGCATAGCTCAGATGCTTCCTAGCCTTGCTATCTCTAACTCTCTTATTCATTAATACTCCCTTGTCCATATAATAATCTGACCTCTGATCCTCCATCTTCAGTTAACAAGGTAGTGCGAGCTGCCAACAGACTTGGATCAGCCTCCTGCTCTAGAACTAACTCTTGTCTATTACAAGGTAAGGCCCCTCTATCAAACACAACTGCTTCATTTACCATCTGCGGGAGGTCAACAGGTTCCACCACAATTTAGTTCCTCAGTTGACTTATCTACCATTTTACTGATAACCTCATCCACTCCAAGTTCATGGCTCACACACGTATCAGACAAATCACAAATATCCTCTGGGTCTCGTGTTACCCTTCTGGCCATAGCCCTAGTCATCACACACGCAGGATATCTAATCTCATCAACCTCACACTCTTCTATTGGTAAAGGGCTGTCTTCAATTAACACTGGGTCACGTTGCGGCTGGCAACACTGACTAGTCAAATCGTTACCCAACAAATCTCCCATGTTTTCAACAGGAAAGTCCTTCACAACACCCATAACGACTGGTCCCGTCACAAACTTCGAACACAAGAAAACGTTATGTAACCGGACAACCATTTTTTCTCCAGTAACCGAGGTTAAGGACAAACTACGTCCTGTATCTGAATTCTCAATACCAGCTAAGCAATCTGACGTTATAACCGACTGGCTACACCCTGTATCCCGATAGATTGATATTGCCTTAGGACTCAACTCTTGTTTTACGTCACAAACCATACCAGTGGACACATACGGGTTTACTTTCTCTGCCATGGGACTAACCATTAACTCTGTCGCTAACGGAGCTGACCTCACTAAACCGACCACTTGCGCATTATCGCGTTTCCTTTTAAAACAGTCCCCTACAAGATGGTTATCCTTTTTACAGTAACTGCAATGTGGACGAAAAGTTCGTGTATTGGCTGATAATGCAGGTTTATCCTTACTTTGCCCACCAGGTGCATTCCTTGCCTGACTAGCTGACCAACTAGATGACTCTCCCCGATAATTACTTTCCCGGGAAAAACCTGGCTGAATTTTCTTCTTATCACCTTGTTGTATAGAGCTACCCTGTACTGCCTGAGCTTTGTGTATTAACACGTAATCATCTGCCACTATGCCTGCCTCCTCTATTTTTTTGATATCACGATCCTCTAAATGAATACGTAAGGTAACTGGTAATCCATTTTTAATGTCCTATAAGATCAACAACTCCCGTAACTCGGTATATGACTCTACCTGATGAGACACCACCCATTTATCAAACATCCCTGCCTTCTTAGCCACAAACTCCCTATAAGACTGACCATGCGTTTTTCTCAACTCGCTATACCGTAAACGATAATCCTCAGGTCGTAACTCATAAGCCCTCAACACTGCAGACTTAACTAGGTCGTACTGACTTGCTCGCTCATCACTCATTGAATTATAAGCTACGCTAGCCTTCCCCTTAAACTTAGACACGGCTAACAATGTCCACTTAGACTGCGGCCAATTTAGCTGCTTAGCGGCCCGTTCAAAACGTTGGAAGAACATATCTACCTCCTGGTCGTCCAATACAGGCACTGATCTATAAGCCTCCGATATGTTAAACCCATTTCCTGTCTCCCGTCTAACTTCTTCAGTATTCAACTTTAACTCATGTTCCACTTTTAATTTTGCTAACTGGAATTCTCTATCCCTATCTCTCTCTCTCTTCTCTCTCTCTCTCTCTCTCTCTCTCTCTCTCTCTCTCTCTCTCTCTCTCTCTCTCTCTCTCTCTCTCTCTCTCTCTCTATCTCTATCTTCTCTTTCTCTATCCCTATCTTCTTTTTCTCTCTCTCTCTCTATCTCTCTTCCTCTCGTCTCTATCTCTATCTTCCTTTTCTCTATATATACATTTTTTTCTCTATCCCTCTCTTCTCTTTCTCTCTCTCTCTCTCTCTCTCTCTATCTAATGCACGTTCTTCTCTTTCGTACTCAAGCTTTTTAAAAGCTAATTGTTGTTCCATACTCAACTCATTTATTTCTATCTCTGGAACAATCTCACTTTCTTCCATAACAGGACTATCACCAAAAACTTCCTGGATAATAATTGTCCTTATATCTCCTAATGTTTTAGCTGATGTTAAATCAATTTCCCGCTCACTCGCGATTTCAACTAATTCGGCCTTACGTGCTCGCTTAATCTCCACTACACTGAGCGTAGGCCTATCCAGCAAATTCTTATCCATGTTTAGATACGACGCACTTATTATTAATTAATTTTCTAGTCAACAACATTGCTACTTCTGGTAATTTGTAAAAATAATTTATAAAGCCCCCCATTTACAAACAATAGTTTTTAAATATGCATGTCCCGTTTCAGATCCGGGACGAGCGACCCAATTTTTACTCCTGTCACGGGGATCCTATAATACCCGTAACTGAATAAAACACGATTATCCAAATATCTCTCCTAACTGTATATCTATTAGATCTCTCTGTATCGGGCAGTCCAATACCTAGGTATATCAGGTATATGCTCTAGGTATATCAGAGATAAGATCTTATATAAAGTATATGTAATATAGCACGTTTAGTTCACTAGAAAACACAACAAAACACAATATTCTTTGGAATCTGTATCAACCTTACGCTGACAAATATATTTGCCGCAGTTAATTACTTACAACAACAATAATAACAACCCAGAACTAATCACATAATTAGTTAATCACTAGGTGTCTAGTTTACACAATATTCTAATCACTTCACCGTGATACAACACGCACACGTGTGATAATTGAGAAACGCTGCCAGGGGAACTTAATTGATAAAGGAATTACAACTCTATTCCTAACTGGTTAATTTTTAATTAGCCTTTAACTACTCATTCAGTAACCTTGTAATACAGAATTAATACTGGTACATATTACCATAAAGACAATAACCTACAGTGTACCTAGGTCCTCTAGGATGACCGGCTAGCTTTAATATTTTAGAACAGTGAATCCTACAATTTACTTCGTCAGTTTACCGGAACCACTGTCTAAATAATATTGGTATAATACAGTATTAAAATATTTAAAGTCACATCAATCACATCAAGGTTATACAACAGAGCAGAAATAATATATTTACCAGTCCGGATGGACAACGTTCCCCTGGAGCCTTCCTTTTGTTTCTCCCCGATATATCTAAAATCCTAGCTATTTATTCAAAGGTCTCAGAGACAGCGAATATCGCCTGGGGGCACAACGCGGTCCCTCACCTATCATGTGAATTTCCACCGCTACCGGAGTCGGTATATTTTTTCTTAGATGGTCAGACTTACTGTCGCCATTTCGCTAGGAATACCCCGATCGTAAACCGTACTAGCGGAGGTATTACGTAACTACTGGCCACATGGCCTCCACATCTGGTCTGGGTGTGTATACAAGACTACCACCGTCGCGCGGGGGTATTACGTAACCAAGCTGCACACAGCCCTCTAAAACAATTAACATCGCCACAGGCGAAAAAGATAAGAGCATGTTCCGTCACACACACACATATATATATATAGATAGATATATACACATCGTATACAGGTATACTGGGGTATATCCGCGAGTTCCCCCCTTGGTACAAATATGTGTACTGTGTGTTTAAACCCATCCCAGTATTTGTAGTTTGTATGTAATAGCTGAATGTTTTACAGTATGTAACACCATCTCTTCTAGATAGGCTTATGGCCTGTTTGGCGATCCACTTCATTTTTAAAAATAAATATTCTTTAAAGAAAAATAAAGAATAATATTGTAAATTTTCTCAGAAAAGAGACATTTCTTTTGAAAGCGAACTATCTTTAATTACTAGGCCACAGAGTCCGGTGATTATGAATAATAAAAAACAATTGTTGCTAGGTTACCTGTCGGACAGACCGCCCATTGTCATTCCTCCGACGGCCATTCCGCAAAACGCCGCCATCTTGATATGTGACTGTTTTTGTTTGTCATTACACACCAAGTTAAACTATAAATAAAATCCACTGTACATCACAAATGTTATTTTGTTTTGAAAGAAAACATTTGGATATATAATGTCCGTAACATTCACAAAAGGCATCTTAGTATAATTAAAATGTTGGATTTGGGGTGAAAATTCGGAAGTACGAAAGGATGAATGCAGGCGTGTTCGAAACCCTAGTGGTATATGGACACGTTAAACCAGTTACTAAGTAAGTAAGTAAGTAAGTAAGTAAGATGAATGCAGTTAACGAACTATCAGCATTAACACTTTTTTTTTTTAGAAAAGTAAATATATAAAAAGCACCTAAGTAATAAAATCCCAAAATGAATGGTAAATTCATACACTTGCATGACCTGAATTTATATATATAACAATAAACGAGTTACCAGTTATTACCAAATTTATGTCCTGAGTGAAAAACATTTCACTTGTCAAGAGCTTAACCCGTTAAAGAATCACAGAGATGCACACACACACGCACACGCACACGCACATACACACACACATACACACACACACACACATACATACACACACACATACACACACACACACACACATACATATGTATGTACAGACTATCTTTCATACAAGTATAAATTCAACGTGTCTTGTCTTTAAAATATAGAAATATAGGTTTGCCTAACTGAGGTTTGCCTAAGAAATTCCATATCTGACACAAGAAGATTGTTTTGTTTAACGACACCACTAGAGCACATTGAACTGAGGTTTGCCTAAGAAATTCCCTATCTCACATAAGAAGAAGATTGTTTTGTTTAACGACACCACTAGAGCACATTGATTTATGAATCATCGGCTATTGGATGTTAAAGATATGGTAATTGTGATATATAGTCTTAGAGAGGAAACCCGCTAAAAAATTTCCATTAGTAGCAAGGGATTTTTTTATATGCACCATCGTGGTGCACTGGCTAGAACGAGAAATAGCCCAATGGGCCCATCGACGGGGGTCGATCCCAAACCGACCGCGCATCAAGCGGGCGCTTTACTACTGGGCTACGTCCCGCTCCCCCATCCGACACAAATAATGTATAGTCAAAATAGGCTCAACCTAGCAAGGCCTGTCTGTATTGATACCTCAGATGTAACTGTTTCCTCGAACACCGTTTTATCATACACCCATGCGTCACAGTCGACTACGCGTTTGACATCACTG